>NC_081570.1:25257319-25260697 GCF_022355385.1 Mustela nigripes | reverse complement strand
ATGTGTCTGATAGCCATTGGTATGTCTTGATTGGAGAAGTGTCTGTTCATATCTTCTGCCCATTTTTTGATATGTTTGCCTGTTTCGTGTGTGTTGAGTTTGAGGAGTTCATTATGGATCCTGGATATCAACCTTTTGTCTGTACTGTCATTTGCAAATATCTTCTCCCATTCCGTGGGTTGCCTCTTTGTTTTCTTGACTGTTTCCTTTGCTATGCAGAAGCTTTTGATTTTGATGAAGTCCCAAAAGTTTATTTTTGCTTTTGTTTCTTTTGCCTTTGGAGACATATCTTGAAAGAAGTTGCTGTGGCTGATATTGAAGAGATTACTGCCTATGTTCTCCTCTACGATTCTGATGGATTCCTGTCTCACATTGAGGTCTTTTATCCATTTTGAGTTTATCTTTGTGTTCGGTGTAAGAGAATGGTCGAGTTTCATTCTTCTACATATAGCTGAAAAATCAGATTCTAGTTTTTAAAAGATCATCCTCTGCAACACTTTTTGGGGTGAGTTAGAGAGAGTGAATTGGTGAATGAAATCCAAGCAAAAAAGGGTTTAGGGCAAGAGTGGCTTAGAATCCTGAAAGAAAGATATACATTGGATGATTTTTTTTTCTAAGGCTGAATGAACTAGGTTTGGTGATGGAACAGGTGTGGGGAGATGAAGGTATAGTCCAGCCAGTCATACAGCCAAGTGGTGGGGAAAAAGGAGTGATCAGGATTAGCACCGGGGCTCAGCCTTGTGAAGGGAAGTCTGACTCCTTTGGAAGGAGGAGAAGCTGCAGGTTCGCTCCACTTTGTGATTCCCAGAGCCTTGGGGACAGGTTTAGCACCTCCCCTCCTCCAACAGCAGGTCCTTGTCTCTTGCTAGCTCAGCCCAATAACTCATGCTGCAGACTAGAAAGGAATTTGTATTGCCAGATTCTTCTAGCTAAATGTGTACCATGTGTCCCGCTAACCTTTACAACAGCGGGGAAATGTCTTGTAATTAACCAGAATATAAAGGATGAATGGAGCAGCCTGGCAGTCTCCTGTAGTCATTATCATTCGGAGGAGATGAATGTACCTAGTAAGATTTCCATCAACCAGTTCAAGCCAGCACTTTTCTCTGGGAGTCCTGATTTTGTTCACGGTGCAAAAACATGTGCAAAAGGGAATTATATTTTGTATGTGAGTGTTTGGGTCCACGCATACCCAAGGGCACAAATTTGTTGTGGGTGTGCCGATTGTAGACACAGATGCATGTGTGGATCTGTGTGCAGGCAAGTATGTATGTGCATTGAGGTGTGCATACAAGTGTGGTCGGGACTGTGGAGCTGGCCCCAGGCTCCGTTATATCTGAGGTGCATCAACGGTTACAAAATCCATTTTAAAGACCAGAACTTCGGTGTAATATCATTGGCACTACACTGTGGGTGCTCCCTGAATGAATGAATGAATGAATGAATGAACAAATGAATAAATGGATACATGCCAGAAATTCTCTAGGTTCTTGCTACTTTATCCTGCCTTTCTGATTGGGTCTGGCAGTGGCATACTGTGGAGATCTAGAGGCAGAAGCCTTCTTGTTCTCTGATGCTTTTTACCTGGCCTGCCCTGGTCTGTAGAGCTAGCTCTTACTAAGCTCATTTTGTGACTGATTTCCCACAGTGTTCCTTTTTCCTTGATCACTCACTGCCCACTTGGTCAGACTGTTTAAGAGACAAATTGGTTGTCTATAATTTAGGGTGTGACAGCTTCCCTGGAATTGCTCAAAAACTGAGGCCCTGGCATATATGGAGGCGATTTCTTGATGTCCACATCCCTGCTAATATGGATCTTGCCAAGAGCTTACCCCCCAAGCCAAGACCACTTTCCTGATCCATTCATCAGCTCCCACTATGGTATGGGTCCACAGTATGGGCTCCCCTCCCCAGAGCCTGGGCCTGGGCCAATTGGGCCTGACATACATCCTTTAGAGATTGTGTTGTTGGTGAGGAAAAACCATCCGGAGAGCAGGACCCCTGCCTTCCCCAGGCTTTTGTGTGGTGCTCACAGACAGCACCTCACAGACAGCACAGGCCATGCACTTCTGAGACCAACTCAGAGGAGTAAATAGTCCAAGGTTTATATGTAAATTAAGAAGCCCCCTGAGGCTTCTCAGGTTCCTTCTCATTCACTACTTACCACTTTAGCAAGTTCCATCCTGCAATAAGTAACAGGAAGGACAGAGTTCATTCCTGCTGGGGAGGATGATGACGTCAGCCACCGCTAACAGTGGCCCAAGGGTTATAAAGCACTGACCTTGTGGGTTACACAGCCCTTCTTGGGGAAGACCGAGTAAAGTAGATGGACACAGAAATTAGAATGATTCCTTCTGGAGCCTCTTCCTGAGTGCAACCTTGAGAAGAGAGAAAGAAGGGTTCCCTCTTAACCATCCCCTCATGCCCACCTGCCTCTCATTGTCCCCCTTCAGCAGCTGCAGGGAAAACTGAAGGAGCATTTACCCCTGGAATGGCATTCGTGGTGCATCGGCCCCTCCTCACCTCCCTTCTTCCAGAGAATACTAGGAGAGGAAACGAGGGAACTGGGGATACTCTTACTTCCTTCTTCCTGGCCAGGTGCCCAGAGTCATCTGCACAGACCTCCCATAGAGTGAACCACACTGGGTCATGGAGACCCCTCTCCCCACCCCAGCCCCAGTGCCAGGGCATCAGGGAGAAGAACTTGAGCTATCCCCACAGTACTGGGACTAGTCCTGTTCTCTTAGGGATGACTGAATCCAAGGAATTTCCCTCCTGCTGCACTGTATTAGATAGGCTTGAATAATGCATGTTTCCCTACTAATACCCTCTGTTTGATAATGGGTCCACGTTAGTGTTCATTGGAAATTTTCCTGCTGGATACACATGGAGAGTAATGCACATTTATAAAAAGACTTTGAATGCAAGTTGGGAAGCAGTGACTCCATGGTAGTAACTGAATTTGATCAGGCATTCAGTTTAGCAGCTTGCCAGGGAACAAACCCTTTGGGAGCTTTTTGATATAGGCAGATCTGGGGGTTGTAGGGGGTTGGGAGATGGGCCCCTGCATGCCTGATCACTGTGGGCTTTAGTTTCAGGACTGGCATGTTACCGCAAGTGCAGAGCAAGTACGAGTTTTTCAGGACTGAGCTGGGGCAAAGGAAAGATTCTGGAGAAGATCAACAGTGCCCCTGTGATGGCTTTGGGGGCAGGTCACAAGAGAAGATGCTAAGGTTCAGCCAAGAGCACAGCTGCCTCCTGGCTGTGCGACCCATAGCAAATCACTTAAACTGAAAGACCCGCGGATCCCCTTACCCAAGAATCCAACACTGCCACTGGATGCAATCAGCAAGAGGTTCTTTATTGTTACGCAGGCGC
>NC_081570.1:25043907-25254319 GCF_022355385.1 Mustela nigripes | reverse complement strand
GACCATGCCCCTGCTATTAGGAGAGGGTATCTTGTTCAAACAGGAGTTAAGTGTCATGCCTTAGTAGCCAAGCTGTTACAGAAAGGCAAAAGAGCAGTTACATTGAATTCAACTCTGGGGGAAGGGTCTTTTCACTGCAAGGGGAGGAGGGGTACTCTTACACAACAAAAGAGCAGTTAATTATTTAAAGACTGGGGGGGGGGGTCTTTCAAAACCACTCTGAACTGCCATGTGATTATCTATCACATAGGTATAGTAACCACCAGTCAAGGTCGATGGATGTGTAAGGAGCAAATGAAATGATTATCGAGGGCCCACCATGTACCAGGATCTATTCTAGGCATGAACAAAACAGATGAAAACCCCTGCCTTCCTGGAGCTTATATTGCAATGTGAGGGGACACAAACCAATGATCCTGTGTGTTAGAAAGTTAGGGAGGTAAAGTAGGGAAGGGAGCTGTGGAGCAGGAGGTGCGGTGTCACTGTAATCAGTGGTCAGAGAAGGTGTTTGTTTCTGCAGGAAAGCAGGATTTGCACAGATGCTTCCAGGGAAAAAGGGAGTCATGAAGATACCTTTGGAGAAGAATCTTTTAGGGAGCTGGCAGGTAGAAGCAGGAACACACTTGGCATATTTTAGGAACACCAGGGAGGCCCATGTGGCCGAACAAGAGTGATTAAGGTTGAAGATAAGGTCGGAGGGGTGCTGGGAGGGCAGATGGGACTGTGAAGGCCACTTGAAAGATGGGCTTTTACTTTAGGAGAGGCAGGTTGCCACTGAAGGGTTTTGAGCAGAGATATAATATGGTCTGACTTAGGGTTTTATTTATTTTTATTTTTTTTACATATAGTGTATTATTTGTTTCAGGGGTACAGGTCTGTGAATCATCAGTCTTACACAATTCACAGCACTCACCATAGCACATACCCTCCCCAGTGTCCATCACTTAGCCACCCCATCCCTCCCACCACCCTCCTCTCCAACAGCCCTCAGTTTGTTTCCTGAGATTAAGAGTCTCATATGGTTTGTTTCCTTCTCTGGTTTTCTCTTGTTTCATTTTTCCCTCCTTTCCCCTATGATCCTCTGTCTTGTTTCTCAAATTCCTCATATTAGTGAGATCATATGATAATGTCTTTCTCTGACTGACTTATTTCATTAGCATAATACCCTCTAGTTCTATCCACACCATTGCAAATGGCAAGATTTGGGGGTTTTGATGGTTGCATAATATTCCACTGTGTGTGTGTGTGTGTGTGTGTGTGTGTGTGTGTATACCACATCTTCTTTATCCATTCATCTGTTGATGGACATCTAGGCTCTTTCCATAGTTTGACTAATGTGGACATCGCTGCTGTAAACTTTGGGGTGTACGGATCTGACTTATGTTTTAAAAGGATCCCTCTGGCCCTTGTATTAGAACAGTCTATATGGGGCAGGGAGGATGGGAGGTCATGGCAACCAGGGAGAATCACCGAGATTTCCATGACAGACATGGAAACTGCACTTGGGATCTACTTGGAAGGGTTTGAGGGATCCTGACGGATCCGGTGTGGATAGTAGGTGTGAGGGAAACAGACAAGTCAGGGATGCTGACCTGAATAAAAGAACTTGAAAGTCATTTAGCCCAGGGCCTGGCACACAGGAAGTGCCTGGTCACAGTTGCTGCTGCCACTGCTGGGTACTCATCTGAGAGGGCTGAGCCACCAGCAGGGGCCAGCAGGGAGAAGGCTTGAGGGTCTGGGACAGATGCATCGAGCCGTATACCCAGAGAACGGATGAAGCCCTTAGAGGCCAGCAAAATGTCTTGGGGACCTGGGGAAGTCAGACAGAAAGGAGGTGGCTGGCTTCAGAGGATTGGTCTTTGGAACAGTGGCATCCTGGCTCTGATGCCTTTTCTGCGCTATTTAGCAAACTCCTGATGAGCTGTGGTCTAGACTGAGATGGGATCAGAACCCAATTTAGTCATCAGGGCACCACCTGAGCCAGGCACCATCCCCCAGGGACCTCCAGGACTCTGCTTCCCCTGCCCACAGTAGGTCAGCTAGCATAGGCTGGGCTCACTCAGCTAGCCAACTGGCTCTGCCACATATGCTCCTCATCCTCCTGGGACCAATCATGATCTCTCCCAGGGATGGTCGGGATGTGAGAGGACAAGCCTAATCTGACAGGTACTTTGCAAGCCTTCAGACACATCAAGACCTCTAAAATTCCAGTTGCTGAACCCAAAGTCAACAGGTGAGGGAATATGCCCCACCTTTTTAATGGAAAGAACTATAAAGTCACATTGCAAAGTGTGAGGATATAGGGAGGGTGACAGTTTGGGGGGCATTGCTGCAATCAAGTGCACCTTTTGCCCAGAGGGGTTTCTAGCTTTGACCCACCCTGGAATATCCCAAGCCAAGAGTGGGGATTATTCTAGAAGGACCACATCCCTAGTCACCGATAACAACTAAAATGGTTTTCCCTCTTACTTCTTCTCTAGTCAAGAAGCAAATTGAGTTGAAGTCTCGAGGTGTGAAGCTGATGCCCAGCAAACACAACAGCCAGAAGACATCTGTGTGTAAGTGTCTGCCTGCCTGCTCGCCTGCCGGGCCTCTTGCTTGAGGTCAGACCCACTGGTGCTGTGACTGCAGGGAAGCCAGATGATGCTAGAGTGATTTCCCTTCAATCCTGCCTCCTTCGGTCTCGGGTTCTGCACATGGACACACTGACCTAGTGGCCAGTGAGCAGCCCCAGGGTCTGACCTTTGCCTCCTCCTCCTCCTCCTCCACCTCCTTCTCCTCCTCCTCCTCATCCTCATCCTCTTCCCTGCACTTCCCTCCCTCCTCCTCTTTCCCTCTCACTTCCCATTGTAACTGTAGTCCAGGGAGTCATTACTGCTACATTTCGTTCTTTATTTTTCCTTTTGAATCACTTCCACCTGCTAAAACAGTCCTCTTTCTGCTCCTTGTCTAGGAGTCAGTTACCCCCAACTGGGATCTTGGAGGCTGCAGGGTCCCCATTGCAGATCCCAGAGCAAGATCCTGTTCTAGGGTCCCTGGACCTGGCTGGGCTAGAGGGTGGGCTCCTGCATTCAACCCCTCAGTCAGTGCTGGGGTCTTTCTGCTGGGGCAAGGGGCAATTTTGTCTATGAGAACATGTTTCTGCTATTGGTGTTTGAATGATTAAAAGGGGAACATCTGGTGCTGGGGAATGGGCTGGAATGTCACCCTAGAAATAACTGATTAGAGCCTGTGCTAAGGGACTTTTGGGCTAGTGTATAAGAAGGGGTTCAGGAAGGTTCTGGGCCACCCCTGGAGGGCTGGACTTGAAAGCAATGGAGATCTTCCCAAGAACCCCTCAGGTTTTGTTCTGAAGTTGAGTGTAGGGAGCCTTCTGTGGTTAGAGACCCCCAGATGACCAGCTCTCTGCTTTTCCTTCTCCTGCCCTTCCTTTGCCTTTCTGCTTCTCTCTCTCCCAATCTTCCCACCCTCCTTCTTCCACACCCTCTCTGCTGTCTGCTCCTTCAGTTTCTCCCCTTCACCCTGACTCTCTCCTTTCATCTCACCTCCACATGCTCACTTCTCTTGAGGGTCTGGAAGTACTTCCTGAGAGGGATGGAGAGCAGCCATCAGTGGTTCCAGAGGCCCGTCCGTGTATGGCAGGGAACTGGATGGGGGAGAGGCTCCGACTGAACTGAGGCTGGCTATGGGATTTTTCTCTGGTTCTTCAAGTCTCTGGGGACTGTCATTTCTGACATTCTGCCCTTGATGGCAAAGGGGCGGCCAGGAGCCTTGCTTCTGGGCTGCATGAGGGTGCCAGGGGAAGGAGCAAGGGGAACTGAGGGTTAAACCAGGAGTCTGCGGAGCAGGCTTGAGCCACGGCTCTGGCCCTCACAGTCTCATTCCTTCTGTAGCCACAGAAGAGGAGATGAACTGAGGTTGGCGTGATTTCGTTTCAGAGTTTTCCTTGGAGCCACCTGCAGACTTCAGGGACATGGCCCAGATTTGAGAGAGCAAGTTTTTATCCCAGTGTGTTTTCAAGTGACTCTGTTACTCCAGGCACTAGTATCTCAGTTTCCAAATCTGTGAAATGGATGCAAAACCTTACCCTCCCTTCTTCCCAAGGGTGCTGTTGAATCTAGGATGGGCCTTCCTGACCTAGGACTTGAGGAGGTCCGTGAACTGGCTAAAAACTACATGTGATGTTGTGAGTGCACTTTCGGGGAGGAGGCATGTGTTTCATTAGCTACTCAGGTGTCTGAAACTCCCTCAGAAAGATGAAGAAAGCTTATTCTCGTGAAATAATGCAGGAACTCTGAAAAAGATACTTATCACTCTACTATAAGACACGGGTCTCCCCTCTGAGATTTCCTCAGAGACAGATGGGTTCATGGCTACACTGTGTGGAAGGCAGGCCACCAAATGTCTTCAGGTGTCTGGCCCTTCCTTGGTGGCCTACCCACACTCCCTGTGGACAGATGTCCTGAACTTCAGGGAAAGAGTGGACCCCCCGACCTATCCCAAACCCTACTTACTGCCTTCACTGGGTGGTCCGTGGGTACCACCAACTCCTGGCCATCAATCCCAACTGCCCACACATCCCTATCTCCTTCACCTTGGGTGGAAGACACTGCCTTTCTGAGCGTGTTTCGGCTTCTTGGGGTAAGGCCCACTCCCCCTTTCCTCCCATCCCTCTGTAGCCAACCGCGAACCAATACTACAAACATAAGCAGCTGGTTTGAATAGCCAGGAGAGGCTGGGATTAAAGAGAGGGGAAAGCCCTCTGGACTCCAGCATTCACACATAAAGTGTTCAGTTCACGGGGACTTATCTTTGCTTGTTTCCCGGGGAGCCTGGAAGTCCTTGCACTCAGGCCTCCCAGGAAGACAGGTCTTGGGGGACTGTGAGTACTTACCCTGGGCTGGTGACTTCCAGGATGGTGCCTGAGCCTTACTTCTAGCAGCCTGATGAAAGGGGGTGTGGCAGGGTGGGCTGCACATGTGCGGGGCTAGGGTTGGGTAGGTGGGTTCTGCCGTGAGCTCTCTTCTTTGGTCCAGCCACATCCTCATCCCACAGCCTTTAGCTCTGCGTGCTTCCTGGGTGGTGTGAGTACTGGATAAGAGGGCGGGAAACTGCTGTACTGTGTTAACACGCTACCAGGGGTGGCATGGTTCCCATGCGGTGGGCTCCGGGGACTGTGGGAGGGGTGTGGTCAGTGGGCAGGGGTGAGTAGGCCAGGCCGGAGGAAGGTGAGCACTTGGCTGACAAGTCGTCAGGGGGGCTGGATCGTGGTGAGGCTGGCTTACTGAAGTAAGTACTGGCATACAGAACTGGCATCCTCATCTTCTTAGAACAGAGCCTTCTCTTGCCTTTCTACCCCAGGGGATCCTGGAGACCCCATTACTGCCTGCCTTCCTGTTGCTTATGGAACACAAAGGCTCCAGGAAGTGGAACGTCCATCTCATTATCCCTGCCTGGGGGGGTCCTGCACTGGCAGGAATGGTGTTGTTGCTAAGTTTAGGATGTGAAAGCCTTGGAAGGAGAGGGTTCAATGGGAAAGGAATGGGAGTGGGGGACATGCCTGGCACGAGTGACTGGTTTTAACAGGGCAATATGGAATGTTGGAGAAGGAGAGGCTCCCTGAGAGGACTTGAGCTCAATGCATCACAACCAAGAAGATACCAGGTGTGTGGCTTGTGTGGCATCTGTCCAGATCCCCAGGTTCCCTTGGCCAGCCACCCTCTGGGATACTTGGAGGTTTGAATGGGGTCTACACAAGTCTTCTAACTGTAGAAATGTGCTCCAAGCTCCAAGAGTCTGAGATAGGACTCCAGGGGTCCCCAGGTGAAACATGCCCTTCTTCCCTCTCCCCACATTTTAGTCTTCCAGGAGCCCTGGGGACTCTTTCTTTGCCACATCCATTCCCAAGCCCTCATGTCCGTCCCCACTGCCAGGCTCTTGTCCTTCACCTCGACAATCCTAAAACTTCCCAACGGATCTCCCAGGCACTGCCCCCCTACCCCCACCGAGCATCTTACTGGCCCCTTCTACCCCAGGACTCTTCAGTGGCTCCCCATCATTTTCAGGATCAGACTTAAACCCCTCAAAGTTTTGACCTCTAAAGCTTCACCTTCCACTCTTCATGACACTGGTACCCTCTCTTCTATTCTGGCCACACTGGGCAACCCCCAGTTCTATTTCCATATCTTCACTTCACCTTCCTATGTTCCTCTGTCTCCCTAAACTGCCATTCCTCTTTCATCATGTGTTCAGATCCTACGATCTCAGACGACTCATATTAAATGCCATGTCCTCCAGGCAGGCTTCCATGCTTCTCTCAGCAACATAAGACAGGTCTTCCCTCTCAGCCTCCCTACAGCTGCGACTTTCATCACTTCCCTATTGTGGTTCTACAGTTTGTTTGTTTCATATCTTCACTTGAATGGGAGCTCCTGGAAGACAGTGGTCACATCTGATATCTGACAGTTGTATTTCTATGGAGTCCAAAAATAGGGCCTTGTACATAGTAGACGCTCACTTAATACTTGATGTGTACCAATGTATGGGAATGAGTGAGTGGGTGCATGAATGAGGAATGGAGCCGTTGCTCATATTGTGGGACATTGAGTGGGTAGGAGGGACATGGGGTAACTCAGAGAATGTTGTTCCATGCTCCCTGTCATCTCTGTCTTGAGGGTGCAATTGGGACTGTGGGATGGGTGAGGCCTTGAATGGATAGTCCTCTGGCCAAGCTGTATGCCAGGCCCCAGCTCCTGGTCATCCCGAAAGCCAGGAATCCAGAGGTGGGAGAGAGCTTCAGCCTCATGAGTATGAGCATCTCGAGAACAGTAAACCAGCAGGGGCCAGAGGGTTTCTATCTTCTTCACTGGAGACAGGAGAAAACTGTGTATCTGCCACCCCCTGACCAGGCTTCTCCTTTGGAAGAGAGGACCATGCACATGGTTGTATAAACAGCACTCTGGTGTTGGCAAGTGTGAGAGCATCCCACCACCTGCCAGCACCACCACGGGGGCCATCTCTGCGTGGTGCTCTTGGCCGGTGGCGTTGGATCGGGGATGCACTGCTTCCTGCTTACTCAGCTTGAGACGTGTCCGATGGGAAGAGGCTTCTTGGCAGAAATAGCCACATTTGAGCTAACGGCCCTGCTTTGAACTTCAGACTGCAGCTTTCTCTTACATTCTTTACTGTTCCTGATCACACATCCACCTTTTATTTAACTTCCTTTGAGTCATTTCTCCATGTGGGGCTGAGGTTGGGGGTGATCATCTCATCTAGAGTCGCCACCCCCGGTTCCAAAGCACAGGGTGAGGAGGTCACTGGGGGGCTGAGGCCTGTCCACTTCTGGCCACTGGCGTGGGATGAGGGAATTGGGTGGTTGCTGGTTTGGGGTACCTGCCTCGAACCCCTATGCCCTTGATGAATTTCACTTGGACTTTGCTCACAAAGGAATTTGTCAAAAGCAGCTCCCCACCTTGCACACTCATGAAGCCTGAACCAGGAGACCCCACAACCCCACAGCCCCGCGGGGCAGGGCCTCATTCTGTCTCTGTATCCACCCCCCACCCTGAGCCACTGCCCCGGATGTGCCTTCCTGTGATTACCCATCTCTGTTTGTGCTGTTTTTTGCCTTGTAGTAACTCAGGTTGGTGTGTCCCAAGGGCATAATATGTGTCCAGACCCTGGCATACCTGAAAGGGGCAAAAGACTAGGCTCGGATTTCAGGTAAGACCTGTTCGGGAACTTTCTAATTGCAAAGAAGGGTGGCTTGCCTGGTTGGGGGGAAGACAAGGGCTGGCCTTCTTAGAGGTACAATGCAGAGGACAGTATGGGTTTAAGAATAGACACTTTTTGGAAAAGAACTGTGGCCTCTGGCATTCTTTCCTGGGCCAGTCCTGGGACCGGTGCCTGTAGGCTTTAGGGGAAGGAGAGAGCAGCAGACTGCTAGTGTTACCCAGCAAAACTATCCCTGGGCTACAGGAACTGCCCTCACCAGTAACGACGTGCCAGCGGCAGCTTATATCTCCATGATCTGGAGATCCTAGGGCCCCAAGATGGCGCATCTTGCAGTGTTTCTAATAATCAAACTATCTTCCCATAATCCTCCATTTTCATTAAAGTTTATGGGTACCATCCACCCACTCTTAGCTGTCCTAATTGGTACTTATCTCAGAGCATGGCTCTTTTGTTCACAAAGTCACCTTTTAACTCAATCCTAAGACCATTAAATGGTCCCCCCCCCCCAAAAAAAAAGATGAAGAGCAGACATTCCTCTCAGTGGAGATTTTAAGTGATACAACAGTGGAGTAGAGATGAAGGGCCAGAGGGAAAATAATGTTTGGCGTGGTGCTTGTGTGTGGAGCAGGGAAGGACTTGGGTGGGCCTCACAGACTCAGGGCTGAGCTCACAGAAACACCTTGTCTCCCAGGTTAGGATCCAGCGTCCAGTTCACCTGCAGCGAGGGCTATGACCTGCAAGGGTCCAAGCGGATCACCTGTATGAAAGTGAGCGACATGTTTGCGGCCTGGAGCGACCACAGGCCAGTCTGCCGAGGTGAGGGCGCCCTGGGAGAAGGAAGCTGGCCAGAAACCAGGATGGGCAGGGAGGATGGAGCCCAGCTCCTGGTCCCTAAGGGTACAGGCTTGCGTCCAGACTGGCTCACCTCACTCTTGCTGTGTTCCAGGCCTTGGGTTCTGCATTCATTGACTAACTTGAAACTACATTTGGTTAGCACCTTCTCTGTATCAAGGTCTGTGCTAGGATCAGAGGTGGGGATGAGAGACATGGCCTCTGCCCTGCGTGGACCTTACAATCAGGTGGGGGAGGCACATATGAAGCAGGTTGCTAACTTATGGCACAAATACATCTCAACTACACCTCACATGGAAGGGAAGTCACCTTGTGTAACATTACCTTGATTCCCTCCATTGTAACACATTTATACCCTAAACCTTCCATCTCAATGCCTTTGTTTCTTTCCACATGCTCAGTAATCCACAGACCTGTCACCTCGAGAAGAATGTTCTTAGCTAGGCAAGAATCATATGGACCATGATATCAGAAGGCTCCTCCATGGGATTCTTCTAACCTCACACCTGGGCATCTTGTTTTCAAAGACCCACCCCCCCCATCCCTAGCCATCATATGGCCCGAGGCTGGGCTGCTGGAGCCCCTGTCCCCGCATCTTAAAATAGTAGACCTGAATGTTTTCCTTCCCTGGGACAGGACAGCAGCTGCTTCTATGGTAGAGAAGCCCCTGGCCTCATCCCTCAGGGCAGCGGTAGCTGGCTTTTCATTTCCTCTGCTCTGTGTGCATCTCCTTTCCACTGTTTGTGCACATGACCAGAGCTCAGTTCTTGGTGCAAGAGTGCAAGAGTGAGCAGTCTCTCTGGAGATTGTGAATGAAGCCAACAGTTGCTCTTTTGAGGGCCCCTGTGGAAGAGAAGGTACATTGCCCGCCATAAATTTATGTTCAGTTTAAGAAGGAGATGCTTTGCCTCTCTCCAGGCTTATGTGCCAAGATGAAATTGATGCACAGAGAGGGGTCCAGGGGAAAGAACTTGGATGATGATTACACTAAGGAAGGGACAGATTTGGAGCTGAAACCCACTCCCTTTTTTAAAATGTGTTATTGAGTAATCTTGAAGAAGGTCATGAAAATACCTTTGAAAGAAGCCTCAGATGTATTCATTCTCACTCAACTTCGAGGTGGCCATGACCCACGATTAGTAATGTACTTTGTGTTCCTACTGATTGTAGCTATATTATTTCAAGGATTCCACTTAACTAATATTTTTAAAAAATCAAACAAAAGACCGAGTCTTAGGTATAACTCTCAGCTTTGCCACCAGCTAGCCATGGGCAGTTTGGCAAATCATCTGTTTTCCTTGGCCTTATTTTCTTACCATTTATATAATGGTACCTCCCCTAACCATCTTGTATTAATTTGAGAGTTATGAATATGGAAACATCTTGTGAATCAGAATGAGTTTGACAAGAAAAGGAGTAGCCTCACGCTAGAATATGGGCTCAATAGAGCAAGAATGCCTAGAATGGGGCCTGGCACATAGTAGGTGTTCAATAACAGATGTTGAATGAATAATTGAATGAATGAATAATCAGAGCAAACACTCCCAATTCCAGGGAGCCAAGAAACGAGCTATGTAGAAAGGCATGGAATTATCATGTCTGCGGAAAAAAAAGACCCTGGGCTAATCTATTTAACAAAATTTCTTTTGAGGAATCAGAGTAACATTGCCTTTGGACAGTAGTGGAATCTAGTCTTTCCCAAAAACCTTTTTATTGGCAGAAGATTCTTCTTTTAGGAAGGGTGGTGGTTTATGTGAATATGCCCAGGGAAGAACTGGCATTTTGGAAGGAAGTTCACAGTCAAGTTATCATGCTTACCTTTTTCTCCAGAAGTGTTGTGTGGCCCATTCAGGTTTTGTCCAGTGATTTTGACACACTAGACTCTAAATTCTCTGCCACCCTGTTAACTGAGCTTTGGGCTAAGCTTTATGCACCTGTTCTCCTCTCATCCTCTGCTTCTGGGAGGCAGAGGAAAATAGTGGAAAACAAAGCCAGACAGAACTGCAGTCAAATGCAACTCCCACCACTTTGTAGCTGGGTGTCCTCGGGCCAGTTCCTGCACCTCTCTGAATCTCTTTTTTGTCTGCTAAAAAGCAGTGATTCTAGAACATGACTATTCCTTGGCTTTACCTTGAGGCCTAGAGGAGGTGGTGGATTGAAAGTGCTCACTTAGAAATGATGCAGGAGCATCTGCAAGGCTCCCTCATGGCACCATCTGTACATGGCCTCCCCCTGCACCTCCCCGAGCCTGGGAGTACCCCCTCCTCAGCCTCCAGGGCTACAGGGTTTTAGATGCCAGTTCCCTGTCTGTCTTGGCCAGTCGTACCATAATCACACAGTTAGGGGAGGTACACAGACTTTGATCTAGATCACAACTCTGCTGCCTATATTAGCTTGCTGGCCCTGGGTGGGTTCCTGCCTCATTTTGAGCCACAGGGCCCTCATGAACTAGGAAAAGGAAACATCTCCTTCCTCATGCTGGTGACATTTAAACAAGCCATTTTATAGAAGGTAACCAGTGCCAACTGTGGTAGAGAGAGGGGCTTCTCAGCACAGGTTAGAATGCTCTCTCCCCCTCCTGCTTTTTCTCCCCTCCTAACCCCCTGTCATTGGAAGGGAGCAAGAGACAAGGCAAAGCCTCCCAGGTTTGGACTTGGATGACCTGTCGTCAGCTTCCCTGAAGGCTAAGGGCAGAGACAGAGATTAGATTCAAGGGTCCTCTCATTGTGGCAGTTTTGAAAGTTTTTCTTTTAATAATCTCTTGTTTTTAATTAGTTAGAATTATTATCATAATTGTAAATTTTTATAGAAGTCTAAGTGAACCCCACTTTGAGAATAAAAAGGGACAAAACTCTTTGAATTCTAGGATAGCTCTACTAATAAGCAGGTTATCAAAAGATCTCATTCTAAAAAGGATTTACCACTAATAACAGTGGTATTATTTTTCCTCTAATGCATTTAAAATATGATTTGATTTTAAATATTCATTTTCCACACAATTAATTCTGCTAAAACATGGGGCCTGGCAAATAATAGGTTCTCAACAAATGTTGGAGGATGACCTGAATGGATCGGTGATTGAAATGAGCGAACAATATGGGACTGTGCCTTCATTTTGGAATTTGAAATTAGGTATTCACAGGTTTTTCTTCTCTTTCCATCCCACCGAAGAATTAAGTTCCAAAAAGAAAGAAAGAAAGAAAAAGAAAAGAGTTTCGAATTTGATGTGTCCTGGACAAGTTTGATCATCCAAAGTAGACTGAGGGAAATTTGAAACCTACTAATCCTCTTCAACTCTAGATAGGAGCGGGTGCTAGAGTACAGAGCTCATCAGAATCATTTTACAGAGGGAGCCCAATATTTAAAAATCAGCATTTGCAGAAGCCTAATAATAAAACACAGATAATAATAATAAACAGATATTAGATAAAAATAATAAAATAGAGCTTCTTTCTTTGAAGTAGGGGCAAGAGATTTAGGGTTGCCCCTCCCTCACCCCTTTCAACAGCCCCCAAGCTACGTCCAAGGAACCCTGAGGCTCCAGGGAACACTAAACACTAAACCGCTTGATAGCATGGAGAGGACCAAATTGACAACCAGGAGACGTGGAGGCCTGGTTTCTTGTGCCCACAAATTGATGTTGACAGAGAATAGGAACCGAGTATCAGCCCTAGATCTATCTCATCGGAGCCATAAAGTAGATACTCAACAGAAAACCACACGTTATCCCTCTCCTTTGTGGAGAACACCCTTGTTTGCTGTACAAATACACATGCATGTATGTGTGTAGAGAGAGGGGCTTCTCAGCACAGGTTAGAATGCTCTCTCCCCCTCCTTTTTCTCCCCTCCTAACCCCCTGTCATTGGAATGCAAATGCAACTCCCACCACATACATATGCACACACACACATATATCGACACATACTTGTATATCTGTATAGAATAAAAGCCTTTTCCCTCCCTTCTCCTATGATCCTCTGTTTTGTTGGAGGGGAGGTAGGTGGGGGGATGGGGTAACTGGGGTGACGGGCATTAAAGAGGGCACATGATGTTATGTTATTATATGCAATGGGTGAATGACTGAGCTCTGCATTTGGAACTAGTATTGCACTATATGTTAATTAATTGAAATTAAATAAAGTAATTTAGTAATTTAAAAAGGGGAATAAAAGCCTTTTTGTGGGTAGAATACCTGACTCAGAGACCTAAATTCAAGTTCCAACCTTGCTATTAACATACCATATGGCACAGGGCAAATTACCAAAATGCTCTGCATCATCTCCCTCATTCTCATAAGACAGAGTGAAATGTGGAGAATATGGCACCAACCAGCGGAGTGAAACAGCATGACACTTACAGGTGGTTGTCTTTCTTCTTGGTGGCCATCACTGGATCAGTTTCCCAAGCCCACTCCTTAAGTACTAATGTTGTTCAGAGTTCTTTTTTCATCCCTCCTCTCCTGTCCCCTCCCCTCTCTCTCCACTCCCCCTAACTCCTACCCCAAATTTCCTTTCTTCTCCTTTGTAGTTATTGCCCCTAGGTAATATACTGATAGCTAAAATACATGCCTCATTGTTCCCCAAGACTTGTACCTATATATTTGTACTAATGATAAAGCTCCCATTTCTTACACTATTTGTATAAAGCATTGCAGTATGCATTTTCCATAATTTCTTTATAAGGAAAACGGCAATATTCACATTTTATGTTTGGCTCAAGCTTGGAATGGTCAGCCTTCTTGCCCAAGGGCACAAAGCTCATGGGTTGAGGTGGAATTCAAACCCTGACTCCAAAGGCTGTCTATCCTACTCAAAAATGGCACCTGGGCAGCCTTTGGAGTTAATATACTGGATTGAACCACACAGAACAACACCCTCTTCTGCACTTTTTGGCAACTTTTATTTTTGTTTAATTGTAAACTCGCAATTTACAGGAAAGGTGCGAAGAACTATACACTCTTTACCCAGATTTAAACAACTAATTTTGAGGACTTAATGAACAAGAAGGAAGCTGAGAAGGATCATTCAGAGAAGTAGAAGAAGAGCCAAGAGACACCATAGAAGCCAACAAATGTGAATTTCACAGAGAAGGATCAGTAGAATCAGGTCCTCCAAAGAGTTCAAGTGCAGCAAAGAGTAGAAAGTAACCACAGAAGTGAAGTGGCTCAACTGAGTGGCAAATGTTTGAAGTTACCTCTGTAAGAAATTGTCAAGGAAACTGAATAAAGACAAGGGAGAAGGCTGACCTGAGCTGAAGCTTCAATTATTATGGAAACTATGAAGCTATGTGGTAGAATTCATCAATGGCAAACATAAGAGTGTTGTGGGTATAGGGTATTGGTAAGGGTCTTGAAGTCCAGACTGGGTAGTGAAGGAAGAGCCAGGTAGAGATCAATAGGCAGGGTGAAATGAGGGAGACAGAGGGCTAGAGGAGCCTATGTTTTGGACAGCAGGTACCTTGAAACCAAGTCACTCTGCTGGGTACAGAGGCAGAAGGGCAAAGAGTAGGATAACAGAGTTTAAGATCTCATAGGTGGACTCTCATAAGTCCCAGAACAGCAAGCCCTCGCCATGCTCATGGACATGGTTGACCTTGGGCAAGAGTACCAGATCTCATGAGGAGAGCTGGCCTCTGAAAGGTGAAGGAGCCATCTCTCTGTTGGAACCAGAAGGGAAGGAGTAGATGAGCACTTAAGCAGATAGGAATTCAGATCTGGAAGGTGGAAAAGAGGGTGTGCCCACCAGATGTCCTTTGTGTCATCCACAGGACTGAAGCAAGATCATCAACTGAGAGTGAGGAGAGGCAAGGGGAAGGGTAAGAGGTCTGGGGGCATGGAGAGGGTATTTGTCTTTGAGCAGAGCATAGAGGTAAATGGAAGAGTCACTGGGTAATATCTAGGATTCTTTGAGGTGGGTAATCATGAATTTATAGTGGTGTCACTCTTTCTACTCATGTGACTTTTTTCTAGCAAATCTTGACTCTATGGGGGCAGGCCTGGAGAATGTAGGTTGAGGGGTTCATCCATGATTGCTGTCACGCAGGCTGATGAAAGGAAAAGGGAGCAAGAGACTTGGGTAGATTTGTAAGAAAATGATCAAAGTGGTGGACTAGCTATGAGATCTAAGTTGGATTAAGTATAGAAGAGAGGAAGGGGAACTTACAGCTATAGAGACAACATTGGTGTCAGTGGGGTGAGGTCTCAATGAAGATCAAAAGAGAGTTCCTCTGGGGGTTTTCAGCTAACATTTGTGGAAGGAGATACTGGGAGGCAGGAGAAAACCCTCCACTGCTGAGGACAGCAGGGAACATACTTGCTTGAGTGGGGAGAAGGAGCCAGCCTTCAGTCCAGGCAAGAGTTGGAGTGGGAGGTTCTGAAAGATGTTGCAGCTACTAATTGGGGTTTGTCTGTCTTAGAATTGGTGATGGGGACATGGTTCAAGAGGCCTAGGGAAGGGGCAAGGAGGGAGGTCAGGAGCAGGAGAGGCGAGGGAAGGCAGCATGGAAGAGGGTGGGAATAAGACTTGGGGAGGAGGGAGAAGACCAGAGGCACTTGCATCTGGAACTGCTTGCTTTCTGGTGCCAAGCTGTTTCCATGCCAGAACTGGCTGTGGGTCCCCGTGGTGTCTCCTGAAGGTCCCCTGGGTTGCTGTCTGCAGAGCTTAGGCACGGAAGGTACTGGAAAAGTCTCTCCTAGAAGTTATCCAGAAGAACATTTGTTGGGAAAAGGCAAATAGAGAAACACAAGCATGTGTTTAGTCATTTATTCAGACGTTGTCTGAGCACCTTCCATTTTGCTAGCCTGTGTGGGTGACATCGATGAGCTATCCATCCACTAGTAGGATCCCAGGGACTGGCTGCTCAAGGGATGTCTGTCTGTCCACAGAAACCCCTGACCCTACCCAGACAGCAGAGGCAAAAAGCAGTGCTCCGTTTTTATTTATTTATTTATTTATTTTTTAAGATTTGATTTATTTGACAGACAGAGATCACAAGTAGAGAGGCAGGCAGAGGGGGAGGGGGAAACAGGCTCCCCACCGAGCAGAGAGTCTGATGTGGGGCTCGACCCCAGGACCCCAGGATAATGACCTAAGCCGAAGGCAGAGGCTTTAACCCACTGAGCCACCCAGGCACCCCTGGTGCTCCTTTTGAAACCTATTTTAAGGTGCCCCATGTTAACTGCATACACGCTGTACTATTTTATGTATGCCCCTCAAAGCCCTTCAAGTGGTAAATGCCTTTTTGACCTGTTCTAATGACCTTCAGCATGTTTCAACAATGCAAATACCATCTAATTTTTAGAAACAGGTGTGAGATGAATTGATTCTGGAGGTGAGGACCTTTAAGGCAGCAAAACCTGACCTTCCAGAAGAGGTATAAATGGTGCTTGTGAATATTAGGAGGAATTCCCTGCAGGGCTAGGGTTCTGAATCCACAAGTCCCCTTTGCAAAGGTGGGTGAGATCATGGTTTTGGTTTTGACGGTCTTTTTCTAACTTGCATACTAATGTCACTACCCCCATTTTACAGACGATGAAATCAGAGAGGCTTTCCAGCTTAACCAGCAAATGGCTTTCAAATACAGAAGGCTGAGCTGGTAAACCCCACAGCCTATGCTCTCCTTACCATGGTGAGCTGCCTTCAGGCCCACTTGACTACTTGACTGTATCAAGTACAGTCTGAATCTTAGTCGAGTTTCCCAGCACAGAATTATAGGCACAGTCAGTTGTACATGAAGGGAACAGAGGAAAGGGTTCCTCTAGGGCTTTTTTCAAACTTGACTCAACTGCCATTGGAGCTCCTGAGGGAGAAGATCTTTCAGGTATAAGACTGGGGCCAGCCACCAGAAGGAACGTCCTTGCTGACAGTGTTGACCCAGTAGAGAAAGAGCAGTTGGGAGCCAGCAGCCTCTTACAAATAACCCTCTGAACGCTACTCTGCTTCATTGTGGCTGTTTCCACACCTGCTTCCCCACCTTCCCGCTGGCCCTTTCAAGAGGAGAGGTTGTGTCCTAGATATTTTTCTCTCCCCACATTCTTCCTGGCCCATAACAGTCACTCAATATATGTAGGAACAAGTGTAGGAAATGAGCAGATTAATTATGGCCAGGGGCTGTGGAATCTGCTTCCCAGTTCCTCCAAGAAGGCTTTCCCCGGAAAGGTTTATCGTGGCCATTATCCACCTGCGGAGAGGAGCCCTAGGATGTTTTGCCCCATCAGAGGAAACTAGGTTTGACACCACTTTCATTTTATATACTTAAGCTTGTTGGGTTTGCTCACTATTTCTTTACTGTTAGGTACTTTGCCTACAATTAGGATAAATTGCCATGTGGGCAGCAACGGGACAGACTCCTAGAACTCTTTATTAAAATAGCTGAGCGCTAACACTGAAGAATGATATGGCCAGAACTAAAGAGCACGTTTTTAAAGAAGGCAAACACCTAGGTACAATGTAGTACCTTAACTGTTATCAATCACTACTTAATCTAATTAGTTTAGAAGCTATTTTAAAGAGCTTAATTAGATTAAGCTGTGATTGATAACACTTTATATCTACTTGAGTAGAGTACTTCTTCTAATTCACCTTGAATCTTTATGCTTCTAGTCAAAAGCCTGTTACAGACCTGTGCTGAGGGTGGAGAAGGAATTGGGAAGTACTTGATTGGCACTGAAATCACTCTGGGTGCCTGGCATCAGGGCTGAGCTGGGGGCCTTGACAGTGTCTTTGGGTGCAGGCATTCTGAGACCTCCTAGAGTGGCTTTGACAAGGACATCCTGAGATTGTACTTCAGGAGGCTGAGAACAAATGGGGGAAACATACAGGTCAGAAGAACAAGGGGTGAGAAGCTCAGTACTCCTATAGGTGTCTGGGACCTTCCTAGCTTTAGGTCTATATGAGTACTACTGGCCCACACCATCCTGGGGGAGATGAGCTGCTCAATCACTGTGGAGTCGGGATAGGGAGTCTTGCTTAGCCTAACCATGGAAGTTCATCATTGCCTACAGAGCAGCAGGTGAGGACTTGTAGGTCTGCCTCTCCACCAGTGTTACCGGAATTTGACTTTCCTTTGAGGCTGCAGGGAACTGGGGAAGGAAATAAGAAGTAGTAATATCTGGGATGGGACTGTACAGACTCCAGGCTCTTCTGGCTGGAAGTAGGAGGGGGGATGGGAACCGAATGTAGTCTAAACTAAGATGCTTGCCTTTCATCTCCTCCCTGCAGCCCGCATGTGTGATGCCCACCTTCGAGGCCCCTCGGGCATCATCACCTCCCCCAATTTCCCTATTCAGTATGACAACAATGCACACTGTGTGTGGATCATCACAGCACTCAACCCTGCCAAGGTAAGGCTCCTGGGGAAGATGGGGAATATCCTGTGGGCAGGTCTGGCTTGGGAACAGTTGGTTTCCAAGGGGTTTCAAACCCAGAACTTGGTGGTGGTAGATTCTCTGCAGGCTATTCTTAAAAATTGTGTTTTATTAAATTTCAGGTAGTTAAAAACATATTTGTAGAACATAAGTAAAATATAAAGAACATCAATACAACAAACAATTTCATAGTCATCTCCCAACTTAAGGGAAAAAAAAAATACAAACATTTACCTTAGTGATACATGTCCCTCAGCAACCCCATTCCATTTCCTATCCCTCAGGTACCTTGATTGTGTTACTTTTTGTTCCTCTGCTTTCTTTATAGTTTGTGTGAAAATGTGTATCCTTAAAAATACATTGTTTAGTAATCCAGTATTTGAACTTCATAGAAACATATTCATATCATATATATTCTTAATCAACTTCACTCAAAATTATGCCCCTAAGATTTGTCTGTGTTGGTGTGTATATTTTGCCCTGTTATATACGTCTCTTCACGTTATTTTACATTCAGTTTTTTCCTGCCCTTTTGTTCTCTCATAAATTTTATCTTGCCAAGATCCACAAAACAACCTGTTAGAATCTTTATTTTAATTATACAAAAACTACAGATCAATTAGAGAAGAACTGATACCTTTAGGATACTGAGTCTTCCCATCTATGAGTATGGTATATCTATTCCCTTAGGGCTGTCAGTAAACTTGCTTAATTTTTTTCTATTATAGATCTTGTTTGTTTCTTAATATATGTTCTTTTAGGTATCTTATATTTATTGTTACTGTTATAAATGATATCTTTTAAAACTTCATTTTCTCCCAAGTTCTTGATAGTATTTAGAGATGCAATTAATTTTTATTATCTGGTTTCTTAATACAGCAACTCATAATAATTTATCTGTGAATTACTTGGGGTTTCTATAAAGGACAAAGAATGATACTTTATTTCTTCCTTTCCAGTCCTTATGCCTTCTCTTTATTTTTTTCTTACCCTAATGTTCTGGCTAGACCCTCCAGTATAATGTCAATCATTGTGATGATGGTGGGCACACTTGTCATTGTTTGATGTTAAATAGAATGTTTTTATCATTAAGTATGATCTTTGCTGAAGTGTTGTTTTTTTTTTTTTTTTACTTATGGTTCCTTTCTGACTCTAGTTTTCTAAGTGCTTTTATTGTGAATAAATGTAGAGTTTTATCAAGCACCTTTCTATATCTGTTGATATCATTGTGATTTGCTCCTTAATTTTCTTAATGTGGTGAATTACATTGGTTGATTTTTCTAATGTTAAACCAACTTTTCATTCCTGGGATAAACCCAACTTGGCAATTTAGTATTAGATGCTTAAATAAGCATCTAAGTGTTATAAATGCTTATATTTGATTTGCTAATATGTTGTTTAGTGATTTGCTTCCATTTTGTTAGTGAGATTGGCCTTTTTTTTTTTTCATATTACCTTTGCCAGATTTTCTTCAACAAGATATTGTTAGCCTCATAAAATGATTTGGCAAGTGTATCTTCTCTATCTATCCTATGAGGTTAGTAGTGGAGGTTGGAATAACTTTTACCTTAGAAATTTGGTGAAACTTTTCAGCAGAACTATTTGGATTTGGTGTTCCTTTGTTGGAAGATTTCAAACTATTGATTTAATACTTTTAATGAATAAAGGACTATTAGATTATCTTATTTTTCTCTTGAGTCCATTTTAGCAAGTTTTCAAATTTATTGGCATAAAGTTGTGTATACGATCTCTTGCTATATATATTTTATTCCCTCTTTTATTTGTAATTTTGTATCTCTTTTAATCAATATTGCCAGAAGTTTCACATTTGTTATTCTTTGCAAAGAACCATTTTTAGTTTTGTGAATATTTCTTTTGATATATTTACTTTTTACTTTGGTACAAATTTCCCTCTAAATATTTGGCTACATTCCCACAAATTTTACAGGTAGTATTTCTCTTATCCTTCAGTTCTGAATATTTTCCAATTCCATTATTCCTTTATCTTTCAACAGTGGGTTTTGTTTGTTTGTTTGTTTGTTTGTTTTAATATTTATTAATTTCCAAATAGAGGATTTTTCTGGCTCTCTTTTTGTTATTGATCTAAAGCTTGTGGTCAGAGAATATTGTCTGTATTTGAATCATTTGAAATTGGTCAAGATTTTTAGGATCAGGAATGTTTTTAGGATCAAGAATGTCATTTTTCACATATATTCCTTGTGTGTCTGAAAAATAAGTTGTACTTTGCAGTTTTTGTATTCTAATATCTTCATTGTATCAACCTTGCTAATTGTGCTTATATCTTTTATATCTTCATTGTTTTGCCTTCTTTATCAAGAGAGAGCATATTAAAATCTCCCATATTAAAATTAAAATTAGGTGGTTTGCCTAATATTCCTTGAAATTCTGTCAATTTTTGCCTTATATATTTTGAGACTGTTATTAGAGCATGCAAGTTGAGAATTTTATATCTTGCTGGTGAACTGAACTTTTTCAAAAATAGTTATTTAATGACTCTTTTTACCTGAAGTAATGTTTTTGGCCCTAAAGCTTTTACTACCAATTGTTCCATCAGGTTTTTTTGTTTGTTTGTTTTTTGTTTTGGTTTAATAAACCATTCGTGTTCTCTTGCTTTCAACATTTCTATTTCTTATGCTTTATATATGTCTTGTGTATAGCTGGATTTTTAAAAATCTCCTCTGACAATTCATCCTTCAACTGGAAAATTATACCATTTAAATTATACTATCATTTGTATTTTTTAGGGTTACCCTATATGTCTAGTGTTAATATGCATACTTAGCAAAGTCCAATGTAAGTAGTAATTTTATGTTCCCCCTAAAAAGTCAGAGGTCTTAGAACACTGACTTTAATTACTCCTTCCCAATTCATACTCTATGGTATGTGTATTTTCATGTTGCCTTTCTCTTGCTCACAAGTAATTATTGCTCTTGTTTAATAAAACTAATGTCCATTTAGATTTACTCACACATTTACTGTTTTGTTCACTATTTCTTCTTGCATATTAGCCCTTCTCTTTGGAATTACTTTCTTTCTGTCCAAAATACATGCTTTAGAATTTATTTTCATGTTAATGACAAACTTTCTTAGTTCTTGTTTGTTTTAAAATGTCTGTTCTTCCCTTGTTATTGAAGGAACACTGCTATTCACTAAGTATTTGATTCTTGTTTGATAATTGTGTTCTCTCTGTACATGGAACTGTTATACCAATGTCTTCTAGCTCCTATTGTTGCTATAAGTTTATTGTCATTCCTTTGTATGATATTCTTCTGGCTGCTTTTATGGCCTTTTCCTTGTCTTTATTGCTCTGCAGTTTCACAATCAAGTGTCTAGTTCTGGGTATCTTGGCATTCATCCTGACTGACTTCATGAAGCTCTGGGATCTGTAGATTATATCTTTCATTGGTTTGGGGGAATTTTTAGCCATTGTCTTTTCAACTGTTTTCTCTTCTTTATTCTTCTCTGCTCCTGAACACCTGACAGGACATGTTAATCTTTCTCACTTCATCTTCTGTGTTTCTTAACTTATATAATTTTCTCTCATTCTTTTCACTATTTATCTGAGCTACATCTAACCTCTGTTGAACTCATTCACTGAAGATTTATCTTAATTTCAAATAGCACCATTCATATTTTATGAGATCCTATTTGTTTTTTTTTTTTAAAGATTTTATTTATTTGTCAGAGAGAGAGAGTGAGCACAGGCAGACAGAATGGCAGGCAGAGACAGAGGGGGAAGCAGGCTCCCTGCCGAGCAAGGAGCCTGCCAATGTGGGACTCGATCCCAGGACACTGGGATCATGACCTGAGCCGAAGGCAGCTGTTTAACCAACTGAGCCACCCAGGTGTCCCCTATTTGGTTTTTTTAAAAAAGTGTTCTTGATCATATTTTATAGTACTTTGCCTTCTACTCATATGTTCCTTAATTCTTTATGTTAAACGTATTTATTTTATATTCTGTATCTGTTAATCCCAATATCTGAAGTCTTTGCAAGTTTGATTCTGTTGTCTGTTGTTTCTCACTTCTTGCCCCCCAGAGCCATGTTTCCTTCCTTGTCCTGTCTGTAATTCTTGACTATGTGGTTAGAGGCATAAGCTTTTTCTGTGAGACTTCTTTGAGAGCTGGGTAGAGGTGGTTTCTCCCAGAGAGAGTTTACATTTGCTTCTTCCCAGTGCCTGGGGGCATTATCAGTCAGAAACTTCTCATACTAAATTCTCGGTATGAAGGTTTCAACCCACCCAAGTAATGTGCAAACATGTGAATGCAAACTTATTATGAAAGGGTCTCAGAGGAAGTTTTCTGTTTGCTGTACACTCAGTGTCAAGGTCTCAGATAAGTAATCACCCTCCAGATCCACTCAGAGGGCGTTAGTGGCAGATGAGAAGGAAGGCAGTCTTACTTCTCACTAACCCTCACACTATGGGTGCAGCTTTAATTAGCCCAACTGTATTCAGGGAAGTCATACTACAGTCCCCACTTTTGTGGGTCCTGACCCTTGTCTACTGTTCCCTTTTCTCCACAAGGCTCTGAAAGCCAGAGCTCTACTTCACCAGTTTTTAAAAATGCACTCAAAGCCAAGGCCAGCTTCCTGCTCTGAGTCACAGGATTTGGACTCTGAGTATTCTTACTTTATTAGTCTGCCCAGGCTGTCTTAACAAAACAAAATAGTGTGGCCTTAACAAGGGGCATTTATATTCTCACAGTTCTGGAAGCTAGAAGTTCACGATCAAGGTGCCAGAAAATTTATTTTCTGGTGAAGCCTCTTCCTAGCCTATAGATGGCCTCCTTCTGACATGGCCTTTCCTCTGCATGCACTCAGAGAGAGAAACTCTCTGGTGTCTTCTGCTCCTCTTAGAAGAACACCAATCCCATCGGATTAGGGCTCCACCCTATGACCTCATTTAACTTTAATTACCTCTGTTAAGGTCCCATCTCCAAATCCCATCACACTGGAGGTTAAGGTTTTAAGAACCAAGACTGAAGAATCATATCTTCCTTCCTGCAGACATCAGGAAAGATGCATAATGTGGTCCTAATCCTAGTCACTGACCCACAGGAGAGATACAGGTGTGTCTGAGGACTGCATGTCCAATCACCCTTGTAATGTGCTCCTCAGTGAAAAGCCTAGTCTCTCCAAGTTCACAGTATTTCTTATGAGATGAGCACTCACTCATTCATTGACTATAGATATGATCTCTGCCCTTGAGGAACATGTACATAGGAAAGATGACAGGCACTTAAATAAAAAACTAGAGTATGGGTAAATGCTGATGGAGGAGTGTCCAGTTTGCTATCATAGAAAATATTGGAAGGGGCCACTAACTGGAATGTCAGGGAACTTTTCACATTCGAGCAGGGTCTGCAAGGATGAGTAGGCTTGGAAATCCGTATCTGAGTGGATGCATGTGCAAAGGCACTGAGGTTTAGAACAACCTCTCAGAACTAAAAGGAATTCAATATGTCTGGGTCAAGATGAGGATGGAAAGTTCACTGGACCCAGATCATATGGAACCTATATATATATATATATATATATATATATAACACTGGTTATCCCGGAGGAGGAAATAATAAAAAATAATCCTGTTATGGAGTACTATGCCTCCATCAGAAAGGACGAATACCCAACTTTTGTAGCAACATGGACGGGACTGGAAGAGATTATGCTGAGTGAAATAAGTCAAGCAGAGAGAGTCAATTATCATATGGTTTCACTTATTTGTGGAACATAACAAATAGCATGGAGGACATGGGGAGTTAGAGAGGAGAAGGGAGTTGGGGGAAATTGGAAGTGGAGGTGAATCATGAGAGACTATGGACTCTGAAAAACAATCTGAGGGGTCTGAAGTGGCGGGGGGGTGGGAGGTTGGGGTACCAGGTGTTGGGTATTATAGAGGGCACGGATTGCATGGAGCACTGGGTGTGGTGAAAAAATAATGATACTGTTATGCTGAAAATAAATAAATGAAAAAAAAAAACAACCCTGTTATCTTTGGCTTTGAAGTTCATGAAATGAGCTTTTCTTTCTCTCTCAGGTCCATGCCCTCCTCCCCTACTCTTCCTCGCCACCCCCCCATCTGCCTTGCTTTTACTTCTTCTCTTGTATAGGTGGATAGACTTTCCTGCTCAAACACAGCGAGGTTCACATAAAAATCAGATTATATATAGGTCTCAAGTTCATACTGAGGAGCTGCAAAAGAAAGGCAGATGTGTGCAGGTAGGACACGAGTCTGGGCTTCAGTTCTGACTGCAGAAATTCCATCAGTGTGTCTTCTGGGAAGCCCAGGTGAGAGGTTCTGACAGGAGTCAGCCCAAGGGCCCCATGGGGGCAGGGCTACACCTGAGGAGCTATCTGACATGGGGACAGAGCTCCTCTGTCAATCATTAATGTATTCAAACATCTGCCATGTTCCTCCTGTGCCAAGCACTGTCCCTGCTTTCAGGGTGCTCTTGGGGAGTCTAAACCCATTGTGACATGATACATACACAGACAAAAGGTGCTGATGCAATGCTGTAGGAATGGAGGAAGAACCAAGACCTGGTGAAATTAAGAGGGCTTCTCAGAAGAGGAGGTATTTGGACTGTGTGTCAAAGAGGGACAGAAACTTGCCTAGAGGGGAAGGGAAGGCACACTGGGACTGGTGTGTCCAGACAGAGGTCTGAAAGGACTGCATGTGTCTATGAACCAGGAGTTCAGCATGGTTGAAGCCAGGGCTGCCTGAATGGGGGACTAGGAGGGGAGTCCCTCTGTGTGCTTTGCTGTGAGGCAAGGGGATTATTGTTTAGCACACAAGCTTGGCTGGTCACAGCCACCAGCATGCCCTTTCAAGGTATGGCTCCAGGCACCCATCCCAGATCCACAGAATCCTATCTTGGAGGAAAGAGTTCTGGAATTTGTGTCTTAAGTTCTCTCCAGGTATTTCTGAAGATTAGAAATAGTACTGTTTTTCAGAGTCCATAGTCTCTCATGATTCACCTCCCCTTCCAATTTCCCTCAACTCCCTTCTCCTCTCTAACTCCCCTTGTCCTCCATGCTATTTGTTATGCTCCACAAATAAGTGAAACCATATGATAATTGACTCTCTCTGCTTGACTTATTTCACTCGGCATCATCTCTTCCAGTCCCATCCATGTTGCTACAAAAGTTGGGTATTCATCCTTTCTGATGGAGGCATAGTACTCCATAACAGGATTATTTTTTATTATTTCCTCCTCCGGGATAACCAGTGTCCTTCTTCCCTTTGTGCATCTGAAGAATTGGGAAATCCCTCTCTGGGAAAATGATTGCTTGCTAGTGAAAATGCCAGGAACACATTTGTTAGCCCATTTGCTCACTCAGTTATTCATTCAGCTAACATTGACTTGTGCCCACTCTGTGCTGGGCCTTGTATGAGATGCTAGCTGGCCACCAGAGGACTTTCCTCTAAGTACCCCCAAGCCCATTCCTCATCACCCCTTAATGGCCTCCTCCAAGTCCTCAACCTGATTCTGTTCCTCTCACAATTGTCCTCACCTCACATCACCTCTGGGCATTCCTCTCTCCCCACACCTGGCTGTGATCTTGGTATCCTCACACCCCCTCTTCTGTTCTTGAAGGCAAGCCCTGGTCCTCCTCTAGCCAGGACTTTCTGTGGCCCTCATATTGTTCCATCTGTTTGCTTCCCCAACTCCAGCACCCATCACACTCTATGGTGTTTTCCATAAACTCATGCATCTCCTCTTCTAGACTGTGGGATCTCTCAGAGCAGTGGCCATGTTTAACTTGCCTATTGTTGCCTCTCCAAAACCCAGCACCTGGCAAGTGCATTTTAACTATTGAATGACTACATGAATAAATGAAATCATCAGTCAGTGAGTAAAGAGCCAATGAATGGATGAACAGGTTTACTACTCTCCTAACTTAAGGGGCCATATAATAACAGTGTATAAGCCAGATGTGGCCCAAGGGCCATGGTTCTCCAACCCCTGAAAATTCCAGAATATCTGAAAGTTTTCCGTCTCTGCCCTGAGCTTTCTTTCCCAGCCTCCTCAAGGGTGCTGGAGGCTGTCATGTTTTAACTCCTGAGGTTAAGGTCAGCTTCCCACTGGCCTCCCCTCTTCCCCACACTGGACCTCAGCAAGGTCCAGCCAGGAATCATTATGCAGGCTGTGCCCAAGAAAAGAATATTCCCTTCCTTTCATGGAGCTAATGGTCAAACTGACAGCAGAATTCATAAGCCAAGGCTGGTTCAGCCAAGGTCAGCCCTCAGGGGCTCAGAGAAGTGCTCTGAGGAGGAAAAGGGGAAATGAGACTAGGGCAGAGCATTGTAGAATGGAGCTCTAACTAGCTAGGAAAGCCATTTCAGCCTAGGTTGTCCTTGCCAAGGTGCTAAGCTTTATCCTGATGGAAAGATGAAAAGTCTTTCTTCAGAACCTGTAGCTCTTAGGCTGTGATTGGCTATGAACTACAGAAAATGCCTCCACAGAAGCTGAAACAAAACACAGTTTATTTCCCCATATACCAAAGGTCCAGAGGTGAGGAGTCCAGGGCTGGTTTAGCAGTTCCTTCAGTGTCTCCAGCACCTTCGGGTTTTCCCTCTGCCATTCTCTGTGTGCCATTCTCTCTTCTCATGATCACAAGAAGGCTGCTCCAGCTCAGTCCTCACATGTGCATTCCAGGAAAGCAAGGAGAAAGAGGTAGGAAAATCCCATGAGGGCTCTTCAGCTGTGTGTCATTGCCCAGAACCCACTACTTAGCTGTCCTTAGCTCTGAAGTTAGCTAAGTATGTTGTCTCTCTCCAAACTCAGAGTTCTGTTAAATATGGATAAAAAAAAGGGAGAGACATTGAAAAAACCACTGTCCATGTCTGTCACAGAATCCCAAAACATGAAGTAGATCAGAAGGAACTGCTTTGGTAAGAGCAGGGCTGTACTGACTCTGGCTCCTGCTCTCCCTTGGTTCATGGCTGCTTAGGTAACTTTATGTAACTTTGGGGTACCTGGGAACCCAGTTTGAATCTCGCTCTATGCCAGAGGTCAGCAAACCTTTTCTGTAAAGAGCCAGATAATAAATATTTTAGGCTTTGAAGACCATGTGAAGTTTTTGTTACACATTTTTCTTTGTAGTGCTTTGTTTTTTTTAAACCTTTAAAAATGTAACACTTCCTAATTCAAGGGACCATATAATAACAGTCCATAAACCAGATGTGGCCCAAGAGCCATGGTTCTCCAACCCCTGCTCTAAAGGATCCTGGGGCACAGAGTTTGGGTACAGAGTGAAGGATGGCAGCAGAGACTGGGAGCCCAACAAGGAGGCTCTTAGAAAAATTCGGTCTCTGGACAAAACTGTCTCAGGTTAGGTCTTTTGGACTCCAGCTTCAAAAAAAAAAAAATGCCTGTGAGCTGTCAGATCCTCTGCAGCCTCCCCAAGACATTGGGCACAGGCTGGCAGGCCCAGGATCTCAGTCCTTTGGGTGATCTCAGGCAGTGTTCAGGAAGCAAGGGCTGTCTCCAGGATCCAGGGAGGGCACTCCCTTTGCTGTTGCTCCCATCCCCCACTGTTCCAGGAAGGCAGCTATATGCTGAGGCTATGGTCTCCAGACCCCTGGCCCTGGCCCACCCCCCATCCCCACACTGTGCACCAAACACAAGCTCAGGCTCCCTCGAAGCCCTCCTGCCATTCCCAGGCCTGGGAGTAGCCTCCCGGCAAGTCTCCCTGCCAACAGTTCTCCCTTCCATGCTGAGGTGTAGCTTCCCCTCGTCTTCACCATCAAGTCCAGCCCATCCATTCAGGCCCGCCAGGTATAAGCCAACTACAGACTCAGCCAGGCTGTTCTCACCCTCCACCCCTCTCCTGCTCCAGCTGCCTGCCCTACTTTTTGCTCCCAGTTCACCGCTCACCACATCTCCTGCACGGAACCCCCACCCTTCTCCATCCTGTGAGGCCCAGCGCACCCACCTCCTCCACATACCCCCTCTCGTCTCCCCCTTCCTTGTGATCCCCAGCACTCACCGCCTGCCCCATGCTCTCAGCTTTGGGATTCTGTTCTACATTGCTAGGCAAGTGAGATAACTTCTGGGGAACAGCTGGCTCGGTGCTTGGCACATGGCAGATGCTCAGTAATTACATCCTAGATGATGGGTTCATTTATCCCTTTATCTGATGGGTGTAAATTGGGTATCTGAGCCATGTACAAATATGCCTCTTTGATCACACCTATTTCATGTGCTGCCACTCTCCTTGCCTCAGAAAGACACTTTGCGAGTTTGATTGATCTGCATGTCAGTTAATGAGTCATTATAGGTTCCTGCCTTTAAACAAAGGCCAAAGAGAGGAGAAAAAAAAAATGAAAGCATCAGTACATGGTGCACGGGGGGACTGTCCCAACACTGCAATGTTATGTCTGTCGTACAGTCTACTTGGTGTAATTAGCCCCTGCGTTAGGGTCAGAGGCTCTAAAATATTGTTCACATCAATGGCTGCTCTGACCAGTGATGTGAATCATTTTATGGCTCTGGGTTCTGGCCTTCAAAGCAGTATTTTCCCATCATAGACATAATAATCCCACACTCCCTCTTTTGGAGGTGGCTCGCTGAGCCAGTATCCTTTGCCCCGAGGCTGGCTGCAAGGGGGTCATGGTGGCAAGAGGGTGCCTCCAGGACCATCACTCCCTGCAGAGACCAGGCCCCTCCTCCTGCAGAAGGCACTGCACCCTTGCACTATTTTATACGCATCAAGTGTTTGCCAGGCTGCTGGGATTCAGCAAAAGAGCTTAGGGAAGGTTTGAGAGGGTCAGTTGTGGTCCCTACCTGGTGGACCCGAGACCTCGCTAGAGCTGCTGTGAGGCAGTGAGTGGCAAAGAGTCTGGCCTCTGGCTGCTGGTGAGGCCCAGTTCTACCACTCAGCTGTGTGATCTTAGGCAAGTGGCATAACATCTCTCTGCCTGGGCTTTTCCATTTGTAAAATGGAGGTATTTGTAGTTGCGGTTGTTGTGAGTTTCCCTGAACTGATGTGTCCTAACTGCCCCAAACAGTGTCGAGCATGTGGTAGAGGGTCCATGCTTGTAAGAGAACTTGATCAAGAACTAGATTAAGTGTCTCAAAGAATCTCGTTGACTGGGAGTCAACAGGCTTGCCCCTCTGGGCTCAAACTAGTTCATTGCTTGATTTTTTAAATTGTGTGCATGCTGTCTATGGGTACATTCATGCTACAGCAGCATAGGTGTCTGCACAGGGCAAAATAATTACTCTGTGGGCCTTTACAGAAATGGTTTGCCAGTCTTTGTTCTAGACAGTAACTCTGGTGGGGGACCGAGGGCCTAGCCATTGTTCCATGCAGGAAAACCAGAAACGGTTTGGAAAACATTCTCTGGTTCAGCACTATCTAAGTCCCTGGACTGTGGCTGGTACAGTGACAGGCAGGGGCATCAGAGGCAGGAAGACTGGTCCCTACTCCCCCTACCCCCCCAGAAGTTCCCGGTGTAGTGGAGGAGCGGGTAAACAGATTAGTACCAGAGCGGTAGGTAAATGCGGACCCAGAGGTGAGGGAGGGGTATGGGAGCACCTGGTGAAGACAGGGCCTGGGGGAAGAGACGTTGCTAGCAGAGCCAGCAGGGAAGGAGGGGTCTGTGCAAACCACAGTTGGAACTGGCCAGTATAAGGGGGTACCCAGGAGCTCAGGGAGCCACACTGACTTGCAATGGGGAGGGCCACAGGGAGCAGATACACTGGGCCCCTCAGTGTGTGTCTGGCTTAGAGATGGTGATGTCAGGACAGGACCAGGACCAGGGAGGGTGAGAGGGGAAGGAGATTCCGGGCCGAGCAGATGGTCCTATGGTGATGCCATGGGCCATCAGGGAGTGAGAGGGGTGAGCTGGCCTAAAATGGGACAACCACAGGGGTAAAGGCATCCCCACTCACTGCTGACTGTTCTGTGCCATTCCTCCTTCCTAACACACCCCAGCTGTTGCCTGCTGCAGGCCTACCTCCCCACTCCCCCATGTGACTGCCACAGCCCAGAGATCGCTCTCCTTTAAAGCATCCTTTAACCTTTCTTCCAACCAGTGCCACTCATCTCCTCCGCTATCCTGTTCTGTGCTCGCAGGTGTTCTTATACAGAGATGCTCATAAGAACGCCATGCCCAGTATGGAGGGGCCTCGGACATGGCAGCTGGGCTGATGAACCAGTGTAGCAGACGGTGGCTTCTGAGGTCCCTGAGGGCACTGGGGGTGAGGCTGTACCAGCACCCTAGCAGTATGTAGGTTCCCATAGAGGAGGCCTTCACAATAGGGAACATCTATCCATAGAATTCTCTATTTCTTGAGCTGTACAACAGAACACAGAGTAACATCTTCAGCCTCCCCACTGGAGATGGAAGCTGGTTTCCCACCATCTCTCAGTGCTGTTGCTCCGAAAACAAACATCATGCTTCATACCTTTGCTCACAACCCTTCCATCACTTCCCCTTGTCTTTAGGACAAAGCCCAAATCATGACTGACAGGATGGACAGCCTTTCCTACTCTGCTCTTCCCACTTCCTCCCAGCACCAGCCTCCACTCCCCTCTGTGTTTAACCATTGCAGATCCAGGAGTCTGTGGATGAGTCATGTGTCCCACATGCGTGGGAGTCATGCGTCCCTTTGCCTGTTCACCTGCTCCTCCCTCTGCCTGGATGGCTCTCCCTTCCTTAACTGTTTAGTGAACTCCAGTTCATCTCCCAAACTCAGCCCTGGCTTCATTTCCTCTGGGAAGCATCCTTTAACCTTTCTTCCAACCAGTGCCACTCATCTCCTCCGCTATCCTGTTCTGTGCTCGCAGGTGTTCTTATACAGAGATGCTCATAAGAACGCCATGCCCTGTATGGAGGGGCCTCGGACATGGCAGCTGGGCTGATGAACCAGTGTAGCAGACGGTGGCTTCTGAGGTCCCTGAGGGCACTGGGGGTGAGGCTGTACCAGCACCCTAGCAGTATGTAGGTTCCCATAGAGGAGGCCTTCACAATAGGGAACATCTATCCATAGAATTCTCTATTTCTTGAGCTGTACAACAGAACACAGAGTAACATCTTCAGCCTTCCCACTGGAGATGGAAGCTCTTCATCACACTGGAGCTGCAGATGAGTGGATAGAGAAGATGTGGACAATGTCTGCAGTGGAGTATTACTCACCCCTTAAAAAGAATGTCATCTTGCCATTTGTAAGGACGTAGGTGGATCTAGAGAGTATACTACTGAGCAAAACAAGTCAGTCAGAGAAAGACTATACCATGTGATTTCATTTATACATGGAATTCAAGACACGAAACAATCATAGGGTGAGAAAAAAGAGAGGCAAACCAAGAAACAGACTCTAGAGAACAGCCTGATGGTTACCAGAAGCAGGGGGGTGGGGGGGGGGGGAATAGGGTATGGGATTGAGGGGCACCCTTGCTATGCTGACCACCGGGTATTGTATGGAAGTGTGGTATCACTGTATTGTATCCCTAAAACTGATATTACTCTGAATGTTCACTAACTGGAATTTAAATAAAAACTTAAAAAAAAAAAAAAAAACGGAACAGGCAAAAAGAAGCCCAGAGTAACCATTAGGAGTGGAGCCTCCCCATGTCCCATTTTGTGCATGGCAATACCTCTCACTCTTCCAGGGACCCACAGGTCATCCTGAATCCCTCCCCGTCCCTTGGTCCCCACACCCACACAGTCACAAAGCCCTGAACACTGCCAGGACCTGTCGGTGTTTTCCATGCCCACCGCCTTCCTCTACTGCCCACCTAGACGGAGCTCTCCCTACCGCCTCTGGCCTCCCTCCTGCCACACCGGTTTCCACACCAGCAGCCAGACTGACATTTTTCTCAAACACTAATGTGCCACTGCCACCCACTTTTTGAAACTTTTCTTAATGCCCCTGCCAAGATAAACTTCAACTCTTTGGGCCACGGGAGATTTTTAAGACCTTTCAGACTTAGCTCCAAGTAAATTTCTTAAGTTCTGGACCTTCCTGTGTCCCCTCCTTGCACTGAGGCCCAGCCACATTGTCCCCCAGAATGAAACAGCTAGCAGCTGTGCTCACTGTGCAGACCTTCCACCAACAGATAACAAATACTCGTTCTGGAATGTCCCATTTCTGCCCAAACTCAGGCCCTATGCATCTGACTCTTCAGGACAGGTCCTTCCCTCTGCCAGCACCCCCTGTGGCCTGACCGTCTTCCGAAGCCTTCAGAACCCTCAGACAGCCCCCACCGCAGGCTCCATGAGCCCCCGGCTTCTCTGTGCACCTACAGCCGTCTTTGGAATACCTGCCACCCAGCAGAGGCTTGGTGGTTCTCAGTGTATGTTCTGTCTCCCCTGCTCACCAAGGGCAGAGGCTGTGCTCACTGTTGAGACCTGAAACGTGATGGATGCTTAGGAAATATTGTAGAAGGCAGAACTAAAATGAATTAAGAGAGAAGAATTTTGTTGAAACCTCCTTCCTGGACCATTCATTTATTCAATGAATAAACAAAAAAGGATAGAGAAAGGCAGGCAGAGGAGGGGCTAAAAGAAACTTCTGCAGGTCCCTGGGGGCAGGTAAGATGGCTGAGATTCGGGGCACCTGGGTGGCTCATTGGGTTAAGGCCTCTGCCTTCGGCTCAGGTCATGATCCCAGGATTCTGGGATCGAGCCCCGCGTCGAGCTCTCTGCTCAGCAGGGAGCCTGCTTCCTCCTCTCTCTCTGCCTGCCTCTCTGGCTACTTGTGATCTCTGTCTGTCAAATAAATAAAATCTTTAAAAAAAAAAAAAAAAAGATGGCTGAGATTCCACGTGTGACCTAAAATATTGCCACGAAGTCCAGGGGGACTTCTGTGCATTAAAGCATGAAGAGAGAATCTAATCTTCTCACAGGCAGCCAGATGTGCCTGATGTTGTCATGGCAGCCCCCAGAATTTCCCAGATGTGCTGTGAACATCTCTGGAAAACATCAGGGGACCCCAGAGGCTGTAAGGCCTGGAGAGAAAGTTCACACTCCAAAAGGTGGTGTGGAAATGCTTCGTTTGGATCAGAGGCTGTGTGGGGTGGTGTCCCAGGGACCCTGGGCTTCGGAACCTAAGGAGGGAACTCCTCACAGCTGTATGAGTGTCTCCCGGCAGCCCCTGCCTGCTCCCTAACCCCGTGATCCCTCCCCAGGTGATCAAGCTGGCCTTTGAGGACTTTGACTTGGAGAGGGGCTACGACACCCTGACGGTCGGGGACGGCGGGCAGGACGGGGACCAGAAAACTGTTCTCTACGTGTAAGTGAAGCAGGGCTCTGGTCCGGAGGGTGGGGAGCACATGGCCCTGGCCTAGGGGTGGTGGGATGGTACACTGCACCCTGTCTGGTCCCCAGGGTCACACCACATTAAGCCCAGGGGTGTGGTGGAAGGAAACAGCCCCTCTACTCTGGTGGAAGGAAACAGAGCCCTGGCCACATTCTCTCTAGGAAGTTCCAGGAGAAGTGGGCAGAAGGAACTGTTTCTCAGGGAGGATGGGGATTTGAGGTTCTGGGTGTGCACCTGGAGCATTCCACGTGGTGAGCTGCTGCTTCATGCAGCTCCTTCCTCCGCCACCCACTAGTTTCTCCTCAAGCCCATGTCTATCTGTGGAAGTCTGACTCCAGACAGAGATGGTCCAGAAGTGTGCTGCTGACCTCCCTGTGTGCTCAGAACTCTCTGGGAAATGAGCTGTTTCAGGGATTTGGGACCCTGTGCACACAGTGGCCACAATTCCTGAGCCAGGAAAGGCTTGTGTCACATGGTCTACCAAGGGAGAGGATAATGCGCTATCCTAGGATTCCGTTCTGTTGGATCTTCCTTTGCCTGCCACCATCAGCCTGACATAAACACAGGAGAACACTCCTGTTCAGTACATGTGGTCCAGCTCAGACGGCCTGATCTCGCTCATCTCCCTTGCCCAGATGGGGGGGTTGGGAGCAGGGAAGCTTTCCCACACACCAAACATCCACTGCTTGCACAGGCTCCAGGAAGGGAACTTGCACATCAGATATCTCATTTAGTTGTGTCATTATCCCCATTTAACAGGTGGGGAAACTAAGGCCTAAACATTGCAAAGCTGGTTGGTGGCAGAACCAGCACTTGAGTTCATGCCTTTTGATTTCAGTCCAGGACAGCATCCCGTGCCAGTGCTCTTCCCCACCAGGCTAGCCCCAGGCCAGTGCCCTTTAGTTTTCATGCTGAAGGAGAAATGGCTCTTCAGTCCTAGCTGCTTTGTGCAGGAGCTGTTCTGTTCTGGGTGCTTCCCACATCTTCCCCACAGCTGCCAGAGAAATTCTGTCAGGGCAGTTAAGTGACTCACGACGTTACCCTTGGAATCAGGTGGCATGGCTGATACTTGAAATTTCTTATGAGAAAGGAATGAGATGTGAGCCTGGAGGACATCCTCCCTCTGGCCCACTCCACTGTATGAATCAGGGTTCTCCAGAGAAACAGAACAAATAGGATATACACAGAAAGCCAGGAATTTATTATAAGGAATTAGTTCACGTGCTAATGTACACTGACAAGTCCCAGGATCTGCAGGGTGAGTCGGCAAGCTGTGACCTAGGAGAGCTGATGATGTAGTTTTAGTGCAAAGGCCAGCAGGCTCTAGACCTGGAAGAGCTGATGTTTCTGTTCAAGTCAAAGGCAGGAAAAAAGGGAAGGAAAAAAAAAAAAAAAAAGCAATGTCCCAGATGGAAGTCAGGCAGGCAGAAAGAATTCTCTTTTACTTGGGAGAGGGTTAGTCTTTTTGTTCCATGTTTCTTCACCTGATTAGATGAGACCCATCTATATGGGGTAGGGCAATCTGCTTTACTCAGTCTACCAATTAAAATGTTAAAGTCATCCAGAGCCATCTTCACAGAAACAGTCAGAATTATGTTTTTCCAGATATCTGGGTATCCCATGACCCAGGCAAAATGACATATAAAATTAGCCATCATACTCAATTCCTCTTCCGGTGTATCTGCCATCTCTCACCTGCCTTGTATGGTCCCTCAGCTTGGTATGCTCAGAAGGCCAGGATCCTGGCTCTGTCTCCTCTCAGGACAAAAATCCCAGGATGCTCTGTCAGAGAACCTTAGAAGAGCAGAGCCAGAAAGATTCTTATAACCCGTTCCCCTCATTTAACTCAAAATGAAAAATCCCAGAGTGGCTCAGTCCCTTGCCCATGGCCCCATGGCAAATGAATGACTGATCCAGGGTTTATACCCAAGTCTCTATAAGTTTTGAGAAAGCTCTCAAGGGCGCCTGGGTGGCTCAGTAGTTAAGCCGCTGCCTTCGGCTCAGGTCATGATCTCAGGGTCCTGGGATCGAGTCCCGCATCGGGCTCTCTGCTCAGCAGGGAGCCTGCTTCCTCCTCTCTCTCTCTGCCTACCTCTCTGCCTACTTGTGATTTCTCTCTGTCAAATAAATAAATAAAATCTTTAAAAAAAAAAAAAAGAGAGAGAGAGAGAAAGCTCTCAATAAGTCCTATAACAGCCCAGGGCTCTCCCCCCAACTCTTAGATCTCCATAGGCCAGCATCCATCTCAGACTTCAGGGAAACATATGCAGAATGGTTGGCCTCCTTTGTTGTCATGATTGGGTCAAATGGACTCTGCCATCCTAGAGGTAGGAGCCAGCCCTGGCTTGGCCGCAATCCTTACTCCCTGCAGAATGCCAGTACCCTAGTCTGGCAATGTCACATGGGCCAGTCCAATGTACCCAGGTGTCTCCCCCAGCCCCACACCCACAGCACTCACATTGTGCCTTATCATCTCATACAGCCAACTCAGTGCCCCCCACAACCTTTAAGACCCCAGAATGGAGTAGAGATTAAGATCCATTAATCCAATCACACCATCCACCACCACCCCCCTGGTCTGTGCTAGTGATCTGTTTGGTCTCAGCAGCAAGAAGAAACCAGGTTTCTTCTGGAAAGCCCAGCCTCTGCTGTGGACTCTGGCTCTGCCACTCTCCATCAGGCTGACCTTGGGAAAGCCACCACCCATTTTCCACCCTTGTCTTCTCATCTGTAACATGGGGGTAACACAGCCCCTATCTCACTGGGCTACTGGGATCATTAAATAAGATAACGGAGGGAAAATTATCTGGCTTGGATAGGTATTCCGTAAATGTGAACTCAATCCTCCCCATGTCTAAACTCTATTCTTCAGAAAGTATGTGGCCCCAGAGGGAAGGCTGCACTTTAAGCTTTTCTTCATATAGGGAAGCTGATATTTCCATATAGAGCTGAAAGAGATGTCTTATTAAAAAAAAGTGGCTGGGCTTGACTGGGGAAATGGGTTTCTGTCTCTGTCTTTTCTTTGGTAGTTCACATGAGAGATCAGAGATGGCAGGTGTGTAGATACCCCTTCAGTCGATCAGGCTACAGCTAACCCCGGCCCCTGAGAAAGCAAGGACCCAGGTCTTCCTCGAGAGCCCAGGGGTCTGGGCTAGGGGGTCACCCGTAAACACAAGTCTTGCCCGTGGCTGGAGGGGAGAGGTGATGAGTCTCTCAGCCACTGGAGCACCCGTCATTGGGCTCCAGTATTAAACAGAGTGGGGCCCAAATTCACCTGACAGGGCAGGGCTCCTAGTCATTCTGTGGGGTGCCAGAGTGGGGGGCACTTCTCTAAATCTTGCTGTCCTGACAGCCTGACAGGTACGTCGGTCCCAGATCTCATTGTCAGCACCAACCATCAAATGTGGCTCCTCTTCCAAACTGATGGCAGCGGCAGCTCCCTGGGATTCAAGGCTTCTTATGAAGGTAACTGCAGCTGGAGGGGGGGCTGATCCACTCACTCTGGAGTCAGACTTGGGGTCCAGATGTGCGTCAGCAAGCTCTGGGTTCGAATTCTGATTGTGTCCCACGCTAACTTCCTCTCCGTAAGCACATTACTTGACTTGTCTGAGCCTCAACTTGATTTGGCCAGTGGTTCTCCTGGATTGTTTTGAGGATTATCTGGGATAAATCACTTGAGGCTTAGGCCACACAGTGCCAAGGGCATGCATTAGTTTCATCTATAATTCATACCTGGCTTGTGTAGACCTTTAAAAGACCCCATAGACTTCTGGAGCTTCCCAAGCTGCCATACTTGGGTGTCATAGAGCTGAGTGATGCACACAGGGCTAGGGACAGATACACACCATTGGTGACCCGAGGATGATACAAAAGAGGGTGCCCTGGATCTCACTGGGAGCCAACATCAAGGGAACAGTGAACTCTGGGCCCAGGATACTTCCACCATCCACCTACTGTGTGCTTCCAGATTTCCCATTGGTGATGACTGCTAATGCCAACCCCCGCAGAAAGGGGAGCAGAAGCCATCCCCAAGCATTTGGTTAGCAGATTTGGTAGGTGGCAGAGCCTAGCCCAGCACTCAGGAAACAGACACATCAGATCTGAGACCTTGCAAGGGTCTGCACTTCAGTGGTGAGACAGAGGAGGAAACATACGCTATTATTAAAGCAAGACATCTGTGGCAAACAGCTAGTGGGAGCACAGAGAAAGGGGTGGTCATCCTGTGTGTGACATCCGGAAAGGTTCTATCAAGAAAGTGAGCCATGAGTCTTGAAAATGACTCAGAGAGACAGGGGCCAGAGGATGAGGGAGAGAAGGTTTTTCCCCACCCCTGTTCAGAGACCTGATAATTCTACATGAGATGAGTTGGGGGTAATAACTCCAAAAGGCTCTTACTCTGCTCAGTGTGAGCCCCCCTACCCCAGGGGTCTGGGGTTCCACCTGGACCAAGACCTGTACTCTGTCTCCAAGCTAGGTACACAGGAGTTCTCTCAGTTTTGCCCAGCTGCTTGGATAAAGGACCACACACTGAGGGGCAGCTTAAAACAACAGAACTCTATTCTCTCCCAGTTCAGGAGGCTAGGACAGTGGAGGTCCTGTTCTAAGAACAGGAGGCACATGTCAAGTGGAGACAACAGCAGCCAGAGCACCAATGGGGGGACAAGTGCTGAGTTCACATCCTGGTTCTGTCCCTTTCTAGCCCCATGGCAGGTCAGGGAGCCTCTCTGGGGCTCTGTTTCTTCACCTGGGACATGGAGGTGATAATACGCCCAGGGCTTCTGTGAAGAGTAAGTGTGGTCAAGGATGTGAAACTAAGAATTGCACAGCAATTATGGGTGACTAATGAGTGAGGACACAGGTAGGTAAGCAAATGGTTCTTCGGGTACATAGAGTTACACACACACAGATGGGGGATGGCAGAGAGAAATCAGGATTCAGGCCAAGCTCTGACACTCGCTACTTGGAAAATGGGAATGGATTCGGACTCAGGGTTTCAAAAGTTTCCCTCATGTCTGAAGTTCTCTGGATGTTCAGCAGTGAATGTTTCCAGAAGTGGGGATGAATTATCCTATGTGCCACCCACCTGCCCTTATTCTGTCCATATTTTATCAATGGCGTGGTTAAGCCATAAATAGCATGAGCCGGAAAGGGGGACGACAGTATAGCAGTGAGCAAACAACGTGCAGAAAGACCTCAGTTGGGTAGAGCTCCTGGCTAAGTCACCAGGATGAGAGCAAGTGAGAATAAATAGCAAGTCCTCTGTGAATGTTTGAGAACTTAGCAGCTAGAATTTACCCCAGGGAGTCAGTGGTGCTGGTTTCTCGTTCTGACCAGGCATCGAGAATTGGACCTAATTGTGGGGACCCTTGATACCATGCTGGGAGAGAACTGAAGTCAAACCCTGTGAGAAAGGTTAAGAGCCCCCTGAAAATGCATCTGGGAGAAGAGTGGGCTCAGGGGAGAGCTGAGAGCTGCGTCTAAATATTTGAAGGGCTGTTATGTAGGAAAGAGGAATTAGATTTGTTTGGCATAGTTTCACCGGAAAAGAAAGGAACAGAACATTGAATGCCTGTTTTGTGCCGGAAACTTAAGCTAACTTTCTCAAGGTTTTCAAACTGTCATGCATACATTTGGGGTACCCTCAGGGATCACCAAGTTTAGGTAGGGGGTGCCTAACAGGGCAGGCTCTGATCCTGCCTCCATGCTTTCTCCTTTCTTCTCTTCTGTTCCTTGTAAGCCTTCTTTTAAGAAAGGATTTGTAGCTAAACACGTTTGTGAAACTGCTTCATCTTATCCAGTGTGACAGCTAGCCGATGGCTGCTGTTTTGTAACTGAGGAATTTGGAACTCAAGGGTGGAATGTCCTGCCTGGGGTCACACAAAGTCTGGGACCTGGAAGAGCCAAGATTCAACTCCATGTCTCACTGGCTTCAAAGCCCATGATGTTTCCCCCCTCTACCACGGGTCTCCAAAGTGACAGAATTTCAATTCCTTTTAAAATCTTAGAAGCCAACACTGTGCCCCAGTTACATGGGCCATATGGCATGAGCCCAGGCTCCTCATTACAACCAGTTGGGGTTTTGTTCATCATGTGTCCACCGTGGCCAGAGGTAATGATGAGCCTGTCACATGACCAGCATGACGCTGGGTGCTGGAACCTCAGCAGGAGCATCACAGACTAGAACAGAAAACTAAAGCAGTCTGAAAATATCCGCGGTGGGACTTTTAGTCACAGACTAGGTGTCAGCAGGACCTCTGCTCAGACTTGTGACAGATTAGGAAGAGAGTCTGGCATTACCTTACATCATTAATCCAAGGGCCTACGTGTGTCCTGCTCACAGAGGCAGGTGAAGATGAAACAAACTCCGGAATTGGACCAGATCGGATGAATCCCAGCGTGGTCCCCGCTGTGGGATTGGCCAAGTCCTGTGGTCTGTCGGAGCCTCAGTTTCCTACTTATAAAATGGAAAGAATAGTGGCAACCTTAACGCCTTGTGAAGAAAGTGAAATAGAGTCCCAGAGAGCTCCTTGCACAGTGTCTGGCTCAGAGAAGTGTCTTCCCTTGGGACCACTGAGGTTCCTCTGCACGTGAGGCCTCTGTGATCAGCACTGTTTCCCACTCCAGGGTGTGTCCTCTTCTGCCAGGGAACACTTGGCTCCCTCACTGTCTTGTAGGTGGCCTGGCACTACGTCCCTGCCTCCCACCTGCACTACACACCCCAGACTGCCTGAGAAATGAGATGGTTCACTCTAGCTGCAGCAGAGGGCAGGGAGGCAGAAGTGGCAGGAGACAGATCCAAGTGACTGAGAACCTTGAGACCTCATGAAGAGTTTGCACTTTGTCCACAGGGAAGAAGAACTTGGGCAAGTTTAAATGTAGAGATTTAAATGTAGGGAATTAAAAGTTTGGATGTAGGGAATGTACCTTCCCCTTCGTGTCCCTTCCACCCTCGACCTTTTATTGGAGGGTAAAAGCTGTCCATTTCTTGCCTTCACGGTGAGGAGCCTCTACTATGAATAAAGCTGGGTCGGTTAAGTCCCCTGGCATCCCAGTGTGATTACCCATCTTCCTCTCTGGGCTTCTGCCACCTGCAACCTCCTGCTCGTCTGCTACCCCTCTGGCTGCTCCCTCACAGCTCCTGCATGGCCCCCACAGAGCAGGCACTTCCCCAGGGTCTCTCCTATTTTCCATCCTCTTTTTCTAGAACCTTCCACAGTGGATTGCATCTACTCCCATGGCTTCCCTCTCAACCTAAACACTGGCGACTTCCAAATCTATTCCCCATTTGCATATCAGTCTCCCTGTGACACATTTTATACACTTCTCCCTCAGCCATCTCAAACCCAAGGCATGTGTGCTAGTCTGCTCTTGGGTGGACATAACAAAAATACCATAGACCAGGAGCTGAAACAGAAATTTATTTTGTCACAGTTCTGAAGGCGAGAAATCCAAGGTCAAAGTTCTGGCTGATCCAATTTCTAGTCTGGGCAGCCTCGTCACTGTCCTCGCGTGACTTTTCCTTGGTACTCGCACAGGGAGAGAGGGAGGGAGTGCGAGCTTGCTGGTGTCGCTTCTTATAAGGACGCTAATCCTTTTGGATATGGGCCCCACCCCGATGGCCTCATTTAGCCTTGATTACTTCCTTAGAGGCCCTGCCTCCAAATCCAGAACCTTTGAGGTCAGAACTTTTCCATATGCTATACGAGTTTGAGGGAGGCACAAACGTTCAGTCTATAACTCCATCCAAACTGAGCTCACCATCTCCATTTACAGTAATTCTAAGCCACATTCTGGCTCTTGAGAACACATTCTAGGCAGAAGTATAGAATGTCCATCTCTTCAGGCCTGCAGGGCTGAGCCCAGTGCCTGGCACACAGAGTGTGCTTAGAAAAGCTCTCAGATTAAGTTGTGATGACTTCTACACAAACACAATCAAGCACCCTTCCTTCACACCCTCTCAACTTCCTAGCACTCAGATACAGGAGCCAGGCACTCTCCACTGTCCCCATTGCTTTGGGGTCAGACAGACCTAATCTGTAATCCCCATTGCGCTGTGTGTGGTCTTAGCCAGTCCTTCCACATCTTTGAGCCTGGGTACTCTCACTTGTGAAGAGGGACTGATAAACACTGATCTCACGGCGCGGGGGGGGGGGGGGGGTTCCTGAGGGCTTGGTGTCATGAACGTCCCAACATAGGGCCAGCATTTAGGAAACACTCATTTAAAATCCCGCTCTCTCCTCTGCTTCCTTAGGCTTGTAGCCCCTCTTGCAACCTGCACCCAAAGCTTCAGAATGACCTCCATCCACATTCTAGTCCTCCTTTTATTCAGATTCTGGGGAATCTCATACAGGATAGACATCCTGGCTCAGCGATAGGAAGGTAACTGTGATATAGATGTTCTGTAGGTAGCATGAGGCATCCGTGGATAAAGAATGCTCCAGGGCACTTCTGGCCCCATCATCATCAATATACCCTCTGCCCCAGCTCAGGTAAAGAGAAGCTTCCTTGGGACAGACAGGTAGCACTACAGTATCACTCCACCCCCCCCCCCATTAAAAGTGTGAGCCCCTAGGTGGGAAAATTGGGGGACTTATTTTCTAGAAATTCTTCCAGTTCTGATTGTCACAATTGCAGGTCAGGGCTGGGGAGAGGACTCAGGCATCATTAAAATCTGAGTACTCGGAGCCTAAAAATTCAGTCCCCCTCCATGGGGGCAGCCAGCTGTAGGAAATGCATTCATAGTTGCAATTGCTTTGCTTCCCAGTAGAACAAGAAATATTTAAGGAACAGGCAATTAGCACTTACCAGAAACATTATAAAATTACATACAACTTGCTAACAAGTTTTAGCATCAATCTGGGAGTCTTCTCGCTTCCTGACTCAGAGCCTGGAATCTGGCAGCCTAATGCTAAATCTGGGGATTTGACTGGCACAGGGGAGGAAGGAGCCGAGACCTTGACCCTGGAGACATCAAGAATCAGGGCATGACAAACTATGAAGAAAGGACACCCAACAGCAGGGACTCACCTTGGAAATGAGGTCATCTTGTATTCAACATTATCTAAGCCCCTACTGTGTGTTGCAGACACTGTTCAGTTCATGGGGACCATGAAGACAAGAAAACAATCTGTGCCTTCACCTCAGCCATAGCAATGTTCAGTAGAGTCGAGAAAGTGCAAGAAGATGGGGAAATATCAAGGAGGGGTCACTAACCTTGCTTGAGGGCATCAGGGATGGCTCCCTGGAGGAGCAGGTATCTGAAACGAAGACTTGCATAAAGGAGGAAAAGAAGTTGGTCAGATATCCCTGAGAGTTTGAACATAAAGTCTGAGAGAGAGCAAGTAGGTAGAACACAAGCAAGACTAGCCCGCTGCTGGCAATGCCACCATCGCCTTCCCTGGAATTTAACTCTGCTAGGGAGCCCAGGTGAGCTTCCTGGAAGTGATGGCCATGATCTGGGCTGGAAAGAAGACCAAGGGCAACAGACCTGCAATACTGGCTCCACTCCTTTTTGGACCCTGTCTTGCCTCAAGCACGAGGCCATTTTCTACCTCAAGTCCATTATTTCACTATTTTCAGGACACCTCTTCTTTTGATTTGCTCCCCATGAGCAAATGGGCCCAAATCTCTCAGTTTTGGTCAGAAACAACACCAGGCATGTTCCTAAGACACTCAGAGTTTCCCTGAGACCCTTAAAGCGTTCTCAGGCACTGGGAGCTGGGGTTTTGTTGGAGACAGGCAGCAGTTGCCTGTTCTCAGGAAAGCCCAGTGGGATCCACGCCGTAACCAAGTCTGTCCTGGCCCGCGGGGGCAGCAAGCAGCAGAGGATGCTGTACCATTAAAATTTGGCAGGCGACAAGTGCAGCAGCAGTCTGCAATAAACTGGCATTATGATACTGAAGAGAAAATTGGCAGGAAGTAATTTGTCCGTGAGATATACTCTCAAAATACATGGGCTTCTGCTGATAGCAAGCTTCAGTGTGGGGCTAATGCAAACAGCTTGGAGGTAAGCCTGATGCTCTACGCATCCACGTTCACCCCTGGTTCCTAACCTCCTTCAGCTGTGACATCCCCATGATAGTGTTGTGGAGGAAGGAGTTGGAGTGGGAAGCACGTCACCCACTTCATCCACCCCCGTCTGCGTCCCATTTGTGCCAGCCTTTGCGAGGAGAAGCACAAACACCGAAATGCACCTAGAGGCAGAGGTGCTGTGTCCCTTGCCTCTGGCTTCCCTTCCCATCAGAAGCAGAAAAGTGGAGTGGGATTGTTCTGAGCAAATCCATGAGATCCAGGCATGCCTTAGGGTTGTCTCAAACACCAAAGATGTCTCAGACTCTCAGGAATTTGTGCTAATTGAACAATAGGTTGGGCAGCTCAGCATGCCTCAGACGCTGTTCTTGGTTCTGGAGCTACAAAGGGCAGAAGAGATGGGACCCTTGGCTTTGAGCAGCTCACAGCCTCCAAAACAACACATAGATGACTCGTCAGTCATTGACCCAGGCCTTCATGATATCCCTGAGACCCTCTCTGTGGCCTCCTCTCTCTTCACTGTCACGTCCTGCCACAGTGAATTTTTTTTTAAAGATTTTATTTATTTATTTGACAGACAGAGATCACAAGTAGGCAGAGAGGCAGGCAGAGAGAGAGGAGGAAGCAGGCACTCCACGGAGCAGAGAGCTCAATGTGGAGCTCGATCCCACGACCCTGGGATCATGGCCTGAGCCAAAAGCAGAGGCTTTAAACCACTGAGCCACCCAGGTGCCCCCACAGTGAATTGCTAACTCTTCTCCAGACACTACACTCTCCCTTCCTCCTTCCTGCTTCTTTCTTTCCATCCTTCCTTCTACCTGCCTCTCTTCATCCTGTACCCTTCTAGAAGCTGGGAGGATAGACATATCAAAAACAGTCTTTGTCCTCAAGAAACTTGCTATTTAACAGGGAGAAACACAAGCCACAAATTGCAGTAATGGTGCCGTAACAGAAAGTTGTCAGGAAGGCTGGGAGCGAGGAGGGAAAGATCCCCTTAGTCTACCCCATGGTGTGAGGGAGGATCCCCAACTGGGAAGCGCTTGAGTTGACACTTAAAGGTGATTCTCTGTTGGGCAGCCAAGCAGGGGTGTTCATTCAGGGAGAGAGGACACAGGGGCCAAGTTAGAGCCCTGTGAGTGCCAGTGGGGATCTACCAGCCACACGGTGATCATGACGATGGAAAACATTATTGCTTACTGCTTACGTGTCACGTGCTGGACATTCTGACAATTTCTTATATACATAAGCTCATTAAATCCTCACAACAGTCCTGTAAGATAGGTGTGATTACCATTTCCATTTTACAGATGACAAAACTAGAGCTCCAGGAGAATCCAAAATGTGCCTTAGGTCTCCTACCTATGTTGGAGACAGGATTTAGGTCCTTGCTCATTGCTATTGCATTGGTTTGCCTCCCCACAGGCTGACCAGGGTTGGGAGGGGTGCATCTAAATCTCAAGGTCGGTGATGGCCAAAGATAAGTCTGGAGCAGGAGGGTATGGGCAAGGTCCTGCCATGCCAAGCATTTAGAGACTTAAATCTGTGTTTTAGGCAGCCATCAAAGAATCAGTGGGCAGGGCACAGCAATGATCGGATTTTTCTTTCTGAGCAATCTCACCCTGCTTTGCAGAGTACAGAATAGAGGCAAGAGGCAGGGGACCCACTCTTGTCAGATGCTCCTATCCCCGTAGGGGGTGGACTAGACAGTGAGAAGGGGCTGGAGACCAGAGGGTGCTGGGATGTCTAGTGGGGAGAGCTGGCCTGAAGCATTTAGTGAGGCTGCAGGTGGGGAGCGGAAGGTGGGATCCTGGCTGACTCCCAGGTGGCTGGGACTCCAACTCTCCCAGCCCGAGGCCAGAGCTTCCTCCTCTGCAATCCCAAAAGCCATTCGGCAGGTGCACACCTCTTCCTTTGCCCTCATTTCCCTTTACTTATTTCTATACCCCCTTGACTAGGACTCTCCAAGGGCAGGAGCCGTGGGTCAGGCCACTCTATATCTGTAGTGCCGAGCCTGGCATTTGGCACGGTTTCCATGCAGTAAATGCAGTCCAAGCTGGACTCCCACACTGAACAGACCGTTCTCTGTGTTCCAAGCTCTGTGCTAAGTGCTGGGTACACAGTAGTCAATAAGGCATCTCCAACATCTGCCTTCATAGAGTTGACATTCTAGTGGGTGAGGAAACAGGAGGGCCAACCTAGAAGCCAGCAAGGAGCCAGGAATCTGAGCTAGCAAATCATTTTGTCCCTCACACCCCAGACAGGAAGCATCTTGAGGGGAGACATTCTTAACTTCTTTCCCACTGCTATACCCCAAGTGTCTAGAACAATAACTAATAAAATGAATAAATCTTTATAAGGGGCAGTCATCACCATGAAGGAAAAAATGGGGTGCCAAAAGAGGCAAGAGAATGGGAGCCCCCTGAAGTGCATGGTCCGGGGCAGCATCTCTGAGGAGGTGGCCTCGTAAGCTGACCCGTAGTGTGAGGAGTCGGCATGTGATGGAGGAAGAGAGGAAGCAGTAGCCCCGGCTTAGGGGTCACTGAGTAGACGGAGGGACACATGGAGTCCCGCCCATTTGGAAAGGCAGCAAGGCACAGTCCACGCCTGGATTCCCCTTCCTCCTCTAAGTGGCACTGCTCTTCTCGGAGCACCTCAGATGGTGAATTTAGAGAGATATATGATGCAGCTCCTTTGGTTTTAGAAATTGAGGAACCCAGGAGAAGACAATGAGGTTGATCACAGATGATAGGGATAAAGCCTCCAAGCAAAGGAAAAGCAAATTCACCGAGTGCCAAGCCCATCACAGTGGAGTTCCAGGCATCTCTCAAGTACTCTCTTTGGTCTGCTGGCTGGCTTTTGTAGACAAAGTGAGAGAAAGCAGGAGAGAGTGAGAGAAACACTTACAAAATAGAATTAGAGTAAGCAGATAACAGGGAATTGCATGCCTGATTTTCTCTAAGTCAAAATTTGGTTTACCAACTTGTTTTTCTGGACCCTGACATCAAACTTGGTCAGCACCTGACCACGAGGGTCAAGGACAAGTGCCTTCCAGGCAGGCAGTGGAGCACATGGAGCCTTCTCCAGGAAGTCAAGCAGCCTTGGTGTCTGTGCTCCCAGCAGGGGTTGGCCCTGGACTTGGAGGGAAGGCCTAGATGAAGACAGGGAGTGTCTGAGGAACACAAGCCAGCTGCCTTCCATCTTCCTGGGGGGAGCTGCAAACTCACAAAGCCACCTTCCCTGCTCTTCTTCTCCCTTCCACCCAGTCCTGGTCCTGGCCCCATGCATCACCTCCCTCCAGTGCCTTGGACCTCTTCACCAAGTGCTCCGTTAACCTCACTTCTCCTTGAGGCCCCCATTACCTGGTAGCCCTCTCCAGGGACAGAAGCATATATCCCCAGACCCTATGAACTTCACCCTTGGAGAGATTGGTTCAGAGTTCAGTGTCCAGTGCCATTGCAGCCATGTACACCCTTTATCCCTTGACTTCACTTTGTTACCATATCTGGCTCTTTCTCTCCTCCCATCAGTGTCACCAGCCTCTTCCCCTCCACTCCAAGCTTTTCCATCACCTTGCCTTTCAGCCACTTGCCTTCACTTCCTCTTACTGTGCTGCACCATGGCTGTCCCAGACCTTGTCCTCCAGCACCTCTGACCTCCCAAGCCACCTCTGACCTTGCCTAGCCTGCACTGGCCCTTTGTCCCTTCTGCTCTTCCTTCCCACTCTACCCCCGTGCATCACCCACCCTAGGCCAGGTGATCCTCTCCTGCTTTTTTCCCTTTAGCTAAGCCCCAAGGATAATGCCTCTGCCATTGCCCCTGTGGCCTTCCATTTCTGTAAATCCAGTCCCACCCCTCAATCAGTCCTGGAGCCTCTTTCTCCACTTCCACATGCGCCCAGCTACTGAGGGCTTCAAGGACAAGTCCCGCAGCCCTGCTGTGGGTGCCCTGTTCATGTATCATCTCCCCCGTCTGTGAGCCTCAGGTGGCCATGAATTCCTCTTCGCCAGGGGGAGTGTCTCAGACATTCTTGTCAATGTCATATCTCTTTCCCCACAACCAGACCCCGTCCTTCAGCAAAGACCATGAGACCAGTGGACCCCTCTTCCATTTAAAAAGTAGAGCCCATGCCATTACAGGACCTCCTTCATCCTCCTGCATTGCCCCTAAAAGTTCAATGAGCCCTCATCTCCTCCCTCCTGCCATGCAGGAAGGAGCTCCCTGGTCTCTCAAGCTACCTTCCCAGTGTGCTCCCGTTTCCCTGCCCTACCTGCTCCACGGCCTTGGGCTTTCCTCCCCATCTGTTCTCCAGATCTTCAGTTAACATATACTCTGTGTATCTGTCTGTTTCCTCATTTTAAATATGGTTAAGTTTCTTCGATCTTAAAAACATTTTCAGCTGCTGTCTTTAAGACCATGTTCCTCATGAGTGGCCACCTAAGTTCTCTCTCTTCACTTCCAAGAAATGCCTCCTTTAAAAGTCATCTGCTCTTCCCATATCATCTTCCTCTTCTCCCACAGCATGTGGCCACATCATTGCACTCAGCTACTCCTGCCAGTCAGTATGAGCAGTGACCTCCTTCCACTAATCTGCTCGTCCACTCCACCTAAACTTCCCCATGGCATTCAAGGCTGGAGTTCTCCTCCTTGAAAGTCCTCAAGCATCTGTGACCCTGCACTGCCTGGGATTTTTCACCCAGCATTCTGCAGGTCCATCCCATGTTCCTAACTGTTCTGCCCAGAACTGACCTCTCTCATTCTCCATGGGTGGCCGCATCCTTCTCATGGCTTCTTTTATCATCTGTGAGCTGAATCTCAAATTCTGTATTCCTACGCTAGGCTTTTAAGACCCATGTAGCCACTTTGCACTAGATGTGTCCACCTGGAGCTCAAACTCAGCATATCTTACCGGTGATCGTGCAGAACTGGTCCTCTTCCTGCATGCTTGTCTCGGTGAAAGTGCACCCAAGCACCCAGGCCAATCCGTCAGTAGATCTTGGCCTCTCCTTTATCCCAGACATGCTCACTTTACACCTCCCAAGTCTGTCTGCCTCTCCCCACCTCCTCTGACCTTGCCCAGTCTGGGATGTCATCAAAACATCTCCCAGATGACTGTGAGCCTCCCACCAGATGAAAGCTTCATGGGGCAGGCCTTGTGTCTGCTTTGTTCTGTATCCCTAGGGCCCAGCAAGGTGGTGTTCACTTAGGAGACAGCCATTTGTTTTTTGAATGAATGAACAATCACCCCGCCTCCAGAATTGCTGCCCCCAGACCATTCTCCAGACAACAGTCAGGGTAATCCTTTAAAATACATAATATGAAATGCTAAATCAAATGAAACCTTTTGTTGGCTCCCCAGTGCTTCCCATCCACAGTCCAGTCTCATTAGCAGATTGCACAATGCCTTTAGCCTTTTGCAACCTCATCTCCGACCACCTTGCAGAAAACCCCCATACTTGTACTCAGAGACAGGCAATGTGGTGCTGCAGTAAGACCCTGGGACCGTACAGCCCATGTCTTGATCTCAAGTCACTCAGATGACCTGGGACAGCTACATGATCTCTCTGCACCTCAGTTTCCTCACCTTGTAAGTAGGACGAATAGTACCTTGCTCTTAACATTACTATAAGGATGAAATATTAAAATGCTCAGAATGGCTGCCAACAGGACATCAGCACCGTGTATTAGTCCTACAGCAAACTCAGTTACCATAACAATGAGTTAGTTGTGATCTCTGCTCTCCTTGCCCAACAAACGGTGTCACCTCTGATGCTTTGCATGGGCTCTTCCCTTCCCCTCCCTTCCCTCCTACTCCTTCCTTTCTTTGTTTTTTTTTTTTGTTTTTTTTTTTAACCGGCTTTACTGAAATATAATTGACACCAGTAAAAGTGCACAGAGTGATGATTTGGTACATGGATGTATTGGGAGAGGATTACCACAATCAGGTTAGTTAACGTGTCTGTCACACCACCTCAGTGTGTGTGTGTGTGTGTGTGTGTGTGTGTTGAGGACTTTTAAGATCTACCCTCTTAGCAACTTTCAAAGATGCGATATGACACTGAACTAGAGTCACCATGCCATATGTGACACTCCAAGACCTGTTCCTCTTATAACTGGAACTGTGTGCCTTTTGACCCCCTTCTTCAGTCTCTCCTAACTCACTCTGTTTTTATGAGTTTGGTTTTTTTAGCTTCCACATATAAGTGAGATCATTGAGTATTTGTCTTTCTCTGTCTTGACTTACCTCACTTAGCATCATGCCCTCAAGCAAGGTTCCTCCATGTTGTTGCAAATATCAGGATTTTCTTCTTTTTTTTATGGCTGAATAATATTCCTGTGTGTGTGTATGTGTGTGTGTGTGTGTGTGTATACGTTTTCTTTACCCATTCATTGATGGATAGTTAGATGTTCCCATGCCTTGGCTGTTGTAAATAATACTGCCGTGAATCCCACTTGTTCTTTTCACCTGCTGGCTCTTGCATAGCCTTTAGGCCTTGCGGTGTAGACATCACCTCCTCCAAGAAGCCTTCCCTGTTGCCAAGTCTGGGACTAGGCTGAGATGAGAGAGGCACATGCCTTGGGCATAGATTGTAAAGGAGTTGACGAAATGCTCAGTATTTCAGTTAAATAATTTAATGCAATATTTTTTTTAAACCAAGATTAGTGCAAATTATATATGATAAAAATATCAACATTTTAATTAACAAGAGGCTCAGAAGACCAGGACAAGTGTGAGACCGGAGAAATGAGGCACACAAATGCTGGGTCAGATCTGGCCTTTAAGTTCTAATATTGTTCTTCTTTGTAGGTTTGATTTATATGCATTAGTTTTGATTTTCTAAAAAATATTGCATTAAGATATTACTGGCTTGTTTGCTAAGTTTTTGTTAACCCCTAAAATTTTGTGTTGAAGTTTAATGTCTTATTGCCCACAGCCTCACCTTCCAAATTTGAGTTAGGTGCTCCTTCTGGGTGCCTACACACACACACACACACACACACTCTCTCTCTCTCTCTCTCTCTCTGTCTCTCTCCCTCCCTCTCTCTCTCTCTCTCCCAGTCAGAGAATGCCTTGTTCTGCCAGCTCTCGGCAGAGATCTGGAGACCCTGGTTTTCAGGTAACAGGAATGGGACAATTCAGGAGCATATCCATGAAAGGCAGTGCATGGCGCTAGCCTGAGCAGCCCACAGAAACCTCACCAGCTGTGGTTGTTAGGAAGTTTTTGCAACATCATCCCTGTTAGGATGACACACGGCAACTTCAGGGACTGTGCCTCCTCCTGGCTCCTTATGGCGTCTACACCAAAGGCGGGGTCCCTTTGGCCTGACAAACCTAGGAAGATGTCCAGCAAACTTCCCTGATTACTCCAGCTGCCTCCCTTCCCAGTCACAAGACCCTACCATCCTCCCTTCACCATCTGCCACTAAATCCATTACGCCCTGTCTTCCCCGCAGGAGGTCCTTTTCCCCCAGGAACTGCTCCCCCTCCTCTTCTCCTTCCTCCCTTCCAGGTAGCCCTCTCCGGCCTCTCATTCCCCTTCATCTCTCACAGCACCAAGCACAGGGCTGCTGGAAGTGGAGGTGACTCCAAAGGAAACTTCAGGGACTTGGCCAGGATAGACTCCTTTCCTGAAGCCTCCAAGCCCTCATTGCCTCTCCCATGAGGTTGCCAGCCTGTCATGCCCCATGGCATCTGGACCCGCGAGTTGTCTCCAGGAACCCACTCCATGTGTGACTCACACGGTTGAATCAAACGAACTTTAAAAGCATACTCAGTGAGCCACTTGTTTCATTTTACCTGTACCTTCTCAAATTGAATTTAAAAAAAACCTTTGTGAAAGTGCTTCCATGTCAGAAAGCAGCGAATATTGATTCTCACTTAATCTCTGGTTTGGGGAATGGCAGGCAGCAAAGCCGCCTCATTTCATGCTTGTCTTTGCCACTCAGGAATGGACTGAGCCGAAGGTCTGTCTGGTCGTTCTGAATGCAGAGGCAAGTTCAGCAAGCTCACGACAGATTCCTTAGCTCCTGGGACAGGTATCTCACAGAGTATGGAGACCTACCTGCACGGAGTGAAAATATCCAAGCCCCTTGAGGGCTTTGTGTGAACCCAGAGTCTTAGGGATATTACTGGCCGGAAGGCCCCTTGATCCTGGGATGGGGTTTTAAACAGGACACGGCAGGACTTCTCATAAAAGGTCTTACCTGTATCACTCTGGGCACTGAGTCGAGGCAGAGGGGCAGCAGAGCGTGTAACATGGACCTCCCGCTCTAAGAGAGGTAGGAAGTCACATTTTGTCTCTGTTTTCTCTTCTTCCTGTCTTCCAGAGATCGAGCAGGGCAGCTGTGGCGATCCCGGCATCCCTGCCTACGGCCGGAGGGAAGGCTCCCGGTTCCGCCACGGTGACACACTCAAGTTTGAGTGCCAGCCTGCCTTTGAGCTGGTGGGGCAGAAGGCAATCACGTGCCAAAAGAATAACCAGTGGTCGGCTAAGAAGCCAGGCTGTGTGTGTAAGTGAGTGGGGAAAAGGCCTTTTCGGGGTCTTCACCAAGAGGCAGGGGGCCCCGTTGTCTAGCTAATTCAGAGCCCCAACCTTGGGAACCTCACAGGCAACAGCTTGGCAACAGCTTCCCTTGTTTTCTTCTGTTCTTCCCAACCTTGCTGGTTGGGTCCTCGTTTCTGGCAGTAATGTATACTGGAAATGATTGCTTTTAACTTTGTGGCGGGGGGGGAGGGAAGGCTTCTTCAATGATGTCTTGCCATCCATGGTGATCCTTGAGAGCAAGGTAGAGGCCACTAGGGCCTGGTACATGAGACTCTGACCTGGACATTTGTTCCTTGTCCTTGTTGCCACCAGTGACACCATACATTCAAGCCAGGGTCAGGCCGGTTTGTAAGATCGTAGACTCTGGACCAGGCTCCAGGTGTGGTGGGAAACCACAGTCTTGCCAGGGTCTGAGGAGTTTCCTCAGATTGCTTCTTCTTGGACTGGAGTTAGGGAGGGATGGGGGATCAAGCTGTCTTCGGATTACTGATCCTCTGGAGTGCCCATCCAATGGCAATATCAAGGAGGCCTTTCTTCCTTCCTCTGGGATGGGATGACCATACTTCCTGACAAAAATAATTCTTTAAGTTCTGGGCCCAGTGAGACTGGCAAGTGTGAGGGGCTTGTGTGCAGCAAAGGGAGGAGCCTACTTGATCTCTTGAGAAGTCAAGGTTCCAGCTTCTCTTCCCCCCAAACATCGCCCACCTTCTCCATCTCTTTCCATCTACTTCTCTCAGGGCAGGGCAGAAGCCCAACCCTCTGATCACTTCTCCCACTGCAGTGGGCTTCTTGGAGTCTCCAGGTGCTACAAACTAGAATGACTCCCAGGGCAGTGGGGGAGGATAGTCTGGGGGTTACCAGGGAACATCAATGAGGACTAAGACTTCAGCATATGAGTTGGTGAGTTGGGTCATACCTTTTCAAACCAAAAAATCACTTTGTTTTGACAAAGAATTTATGATGACTTGTGAGTTTATGCAAAGATCCTTGCAAAAATTTAAAGAAAAAATTGTTCTTAGATACACATCAAATCACGCTTAGATATACACCCTTGTTGCAAAAAAAATAAATAAAATTGCATGAAATCTACCCATTTCTGTGGCTGAATGTGGGTAGAATATCGTGCCCAACAGTGTTAGCCTTGTAGCACACTGGGAACCAAGGGGACTGGGGCCAGGAGAGGCAGGGGACATTGGCAAAGAGCAGCCCAGGCCAAGCAGGAACAAAGGCCTGAGGTGGTAGAAGGAACAGGGCTCTTCTCTGCAAATTGGAGGCAGGACCTCAGAAGACAAAAGTATAGACTGTGGGAGTCTCAGGTATTATGGGGGCTTTATCTTGGAAATCCATTAGGTAAAACAAGGCAGGGAGAACTGGGAGAGGGTCCGGCCACTAGGGCAGAGAGCTGGTGGAAATGAAGTGGGTAGCAGAGCCAGCTGGCTTCTTAGGACAGGATAAAGTTGCCTGCCTCACAAGCTGAGAGATGGAGGCAGCAAAGTATTATCTGAGGGCTCTCTATGAGTCCTCCAAGAATTTCCTTGACCTTTTGCCCCTGAGGAAGGGTTTTAGGAAATCCTTTTAGAACCTCCTATAAGAACAGAGGGCCATGAAGTGCTGCTCAGCAGGCTCTTCGTTTCCAGGATTGAGGCTGGCAGCCTCCAGTGAGCTGGAGACTGCTTACAAAGAGCTGAGAAGAAACAAAGACAGAGTTGTCCTGACAAGTATGGAGCAGTGCTCTCGGTGGCTTAAAATAAGGAAGAGGAGCCGGAGGCTTATTGAGAACTGCAAAGCAGGCACTCTGGGGGGCCAGCACAGCATTTCATCTTCTGGATGATTCTGGGTTGTAGGGGGCTGGCATCCCCCAGGCACTCCCATTGCTCAGGTTTTTTGTTTGTTTGTTTTGTTTTTTTGTGGGTTTTTTTTTTGTTTGTTTTTTTCTTCTGGTCATTTGGGTATAACCAAACACAGCTTGAGTCTGAAGGAGGCCAGAGAGCCAGCTGGCCCCATGCTTTTGCATCACACAGCAAGGTCATCTTCCTACTCCATGAAGTCAAAGGTGTGCCAACTGTCAGCTCCCTACTGAGTACCCAGCCCCTAAGCTGATGCTTCCGTGGGTCCTGGGCTTTATCCTCAGGGACCTCACAGTCTAACTGGGGGTGAGAGATGGCATTCAGGTATGCTGGTGCACAGAGATAACTTTGGATTCAAACTCTGAAGACTTGTTTTTCAGTCCTGGCTCAGCATCATGATGATGGCTGGGGCATCCTCTCACTGAATTTTGGTTTACTAATCATCCGGTAGGGTAGCACGCTATTCTGGCTCCCCAAACCCGAAGGCTCAATGATTATATTTATAGAACATGAACAGTCCTTACGGCATGAACAGCCCTCACTGCCCACAGCAAATGCTTGGAAACCATTTCCTAAAATGGGTCATTGACAGAGCAGGTCATATACTTTGCTTGAGGGATATGTTAAACTGGGGTTCTGACCCTGACCCCAGATCATACGTATCGATAGCGGGTAGTCACTAGGAAAGGGCCGACATCTATAAACATCCATAGAAACATAAAAGAATACAGTCTCTGTATTTTATAGAGATAAATGTACATACAAAAGCACCTCTAGCAAGAGTCAACATAAACGCCCTAAATTTTCCCACACGTTAGTCACAATGAATATTAGTACAATATTTAGCAGACAAACTATTCTTTCCTTCCTACGATTTAAAAGTAGATTGGAAAATTTTAATGGTTCAAATTTCTATGAACAATTGTCCAAAAGAAGTGCAAAGTGGCACATTGTTCTTCTCTCAAAACATTTTCTTCAAAACAGCTCTTTACTCGGAAATTGCCCTGCCGAGACTACACAAATACACTCTTTCCTTCATGTTCCCAAACATTTTCTGCAGCAAGCCGACTTCAGAATCATTGCATTGGCTTTTGAGCTGCCCTCACAGTAGTAAATGTTCAATAGATGCTCTTTTTTCATCGAGGTTTTAAAGAAGAGGATGTTTCTCACAGTGAAAAGCATTTTGAAAGAAAAAATGGAGCCAGATCCTTGCCTTTCACTGTCTTCTTCCTTAGTTAATTCACATCTCCAGAGACCGCTGCTCAAAATCAGTTGGAAGTAGTACTCCTTTCCATCCATCCAACAATATTTACTGAGTGTATACCCTGTACTAAGCACCACGTATTGGATTCAGAGCTATTCAATCTCTGCCTGGGAAATGTGCTCAACCTGGTCTCCTGGTAGGCATGCTCTAGCCAGGCTGTGCGTTTTCTTCCCTTTCCCAGCTCTGCCCATTTCATCCCATTCCTTGCCAAAGAAGAGAGGGCCCTTCCCATGCTACTATGTCCAGTTAGTCTCCACCGCAAGAGCTACAAGAGGAGGGAAGGGACAAACAACTCTGGAGATGTGCAGATACTTGATGCTTTGTTGACAGGCTCACAGAATGCTTCACACTTCATAAGAAAGCCAGGAAACCAATTATCAGTCCATTAGCAGCCACTTTCCAAAGAAGTTTCAAAACAGGCTCCACCAGAGATATGCCAAGACTTCACAAGCTCAGGCTTTCTTCACCATTTTGTAAACCATTGGGAGAAGGTGTGAACCCTAATTGCTCAGCTCCTAATGTATACGGGCATAGGTGTGAAATGTGAAGGCAGGGCCTCCTGGGATGGTTACAGTGTAAGTTGGGAATCAGCAGCCAAACCTTGAGAGACCAGGGAGGGAGAAGTGGGTCCCTGGGTGTCCCAAGAAAATGTCACAGAGAATAGAGGGCTTAAGCTGGGCCTTGAAGAGTTTTCAGGTAAAGGAGGGTGTTCTGGGTAGGAATGTTGCAGGAAATGGTCCTCTCCTACTACCCTCCTGTATTTTAACTCCGAGTTCCCCTGAAATCCCCGCACCCTGTCCTTCACTGGACACACACACTTGCGCGTGCGAGCACACACACCTACACACACACACACACACACACACACACATACACATATCTGCAAAGGAGTGCATGGAGTCATAGGGTCATCCAGATTCTCAAGCTCAGCACTATTGACATTTTGGACCAGATAATTCTTTTGGTGGAGGAGGGACAGTCCTGTGCGTTGTTTGAGCCACATTCCTGTCCTGTATCCACTAGAAGCCAGTGGCACACACACCCCTCTTGCTGCCAGTGTGATGACCAAAATGTCTCCCTATTGGACATTGCCAAAGACATCCCCAGAGAGAAAAACCACCTGAGATTGTGACCCACCAATCAAGGGTACTGTAGACTTCCCAATCCTAAGGACGAAGAAATCTGTGTTTTTGCGTTAAGTGAGGCTCTGCTTAAAGTCTGTAGGATTGTAGCAGTGAGAAAGCTTGGAGTAAAGGAGGATGCGATATTTATTCAACATTTTATGTTATTTGGGAAGATAATGAATCTTTCCTACAACTTTATGGCATATTTTCTTCTCTCATTTTACCAATGAAAACAAAGTTCAAGGAGACGAGGGGACTAACTCAGAGGTTATAAAACCCCTAAGGATTGGGCTGGAATTTGAAGTGTTCATTGACAGAGCAGGTTCCTACTTCAAACCCTGTACTCTCTCCACTGTGCTAGATTTCCAGAATCCAAGGGTTCATCTGCAGCAGGAGGAACAAGGGAGCCTTAGGACAAAAATGCTAGCTCAGAGTATGGGCATGCCGTTGGCTGAGTTCCCCTCATGAAGTATCAGACATTGACAAGCATTAAACAAAGTCATGAAAGCTGGACCCATGATCTTTGTTGGAACTGTATGAATGCTCTACACCAATGTGCAATATATCAGCACCAAAGCATTTCCCTAATCTTTATTTTTTCTCATTTCTTCTACCCACCCATTTATCCGTCCATCTTTGATTTATTGAGCATCTACTGTATACAATCTCAGCTACATAAGAGGGTACGGCTATTCTTGTTCCTTGTCAAATCATAACCTAACCTGAAGGGCCTCTGAGGATGATCTTGCTCATCTGGGGATGGGTTTGAAGGGGAAATCTCTTAGTGCCTAACCTTATATAATGTGCTAGAACTCTTTCAGGAAGTATCTGGAGCTCAAAGGTCAAAATTCAGCACAGGCTCTTGGTATATTCTAGTGTCTTAAGGGTTTAAATCTAAAGGTTTAAACAAATAAAATACTCTTAATTTCACTTCTTTAACCCAAAACCAATTCCAATCTTGGCTCTTCTTTTTTTACTCTTACCCCTATGCACACATATTTCGTGTGGTTTTAATCAAAATGAACATATCAACTCACGTTCTGTGTTTCAAAGTTCACATTGTATTTTGTATCTTACCATGTTGCTATGTGCCTTTAATACTTCCCATTCTTAGTATCTATGGAATGTTCTGTTTATTGGATGGAGTCATGACTTAGTCAAACTGTCATGTTCATTTGTTTTACATAAGGCTATAATGAACATCCTCATGGACGTGGCTTTTTTCTTTCTTCTCTTGAACTATAATTCTTTGGGCTAGGTTTCCAGGAGTGAGGTCATCAGGCCAGAGTATAAACATTGTTATGACTCTCAGTGTACACTCTTATATTGCTCCCCAAAAATGTTGTGCCGGTTCATGATGCCAATAACAGAAACTATATGATTAAGAAGATGATTCATATACAATGCGGTCTTCCCATGCAGAAACATGGTGTATCTCTCTTTCATGTTCCTCTACGTTCACTTTTCTAAATGTAACAACTTTGTGGTTTTCTTCCAATAGATTATATAACATATTGCTTGTACCCATTATCTGCATTGCCAAACCCCAAGTATTTGCATCCCCTTTTATGAAATTGCTAACTTCGTAAGTATAAGTTGAATACATCCCCATCAGCACACCCTTGTCGACTTCTGTAAGGTGTCACGTGTTGTGATGAGGGCTGTGACTCCAGAGATGGGTTGGACACAGCCTTTGACCTCAAACTTCTCACTCTGATGTAGAGAGAGACGTAATTATGTAACTTAAAGGGTGCTCTTATGGTTCAAAATTTAGTTTTCAACTAGAAAACATTGGTGACACGGGCGTATTTAGGATCCATCCCATGAAAAGTCATTCTTTTATTTAACAAATATTTGCTGAATGCCTGCAATGGGGCAGATACTATGGTGGATGCTGAACAGGGGATCAACAGCCCCCCCCTTCTCATGAAGCATAGAAAAGTCATCACTATGGGAACAGTGGGGCCTGAAAGGAGTACAAAGTCGTGCTCCTTTTGGAATGGGGACATCCAAAGGATAGCACTGGGTCCTGAGAGAAGCTGTGGGGTTTGGGCCTCTGCAACAGGGGGGTATTCAGTGGATTCATTGGTACACACACACCTGTGCACACAGGCACACATCACCCATCTGTGTCCTTGGTTCACAGCAGTTCCTACAGGGTTTGGCTACTGCCAGTGTATGTGAGTGGAAGAAGGGAGGTGGAGGGGTCCATGGGAGCAGGTACTGGAGAGAGACTACTGGGTACCCCCAGACTGGAGACGCATCCCTGGCAGGCCAAGGGGTATGAAAGTGATGTCGGGATTTCCAACACAGCATTCGAGACAGAGACTCCAGTCCTGACTTTTCACTAGCCGGCCAAGGTCCAGTCCTGTTATTTGTTATTTGTGATCCTCATGGGACAACTGCCTGCGCTGAAGTGTGGCTTCAGGAGTATTGTGTGGTATTTTCCTTTACAACTTGAAAGCACTCTTTCTCCATTGTGGTGAGAAACTCTTCATGATACGTGGTGTATATATTTTCCCAGTCTCTTCATCCCCCCTACTTTTTTTTATTATTTTGCATCGTACACTTGTTTAATGTAGACAAACCTTCAATATTTGTGATTTCTTTTCAGTGCTGACAGAGTTATCATTCTGTCACAGATCTGAGAAGCAGTTTGTTCTATTTTTGGTTATTTGTGGGTAATTTGATTTTAAAAAAATATATAATTTGTTAATCCATCTGGAGTTTATTTAGATGAATGTAGAATGTATGGTCCAAACTATTAAGCAGTTTTCCAACACAATGTATTAAGCAATTCATTTCCCTTCTGATTTGAGGGAAATGAATTGTTTTATCACATACTGAATCCTCACATGCGGTTAAGTCTATTTCTTGAGACACCACTTTGTTCTGCTGCTCTATTTCTATCTTAGCACCGGCATTGAATAATTTTAATTGTTGTTTTATAATATGTTCTAATATCTGGCAGAGCTGGAAACTACTCCTTCCTCCCTTAATTATTTTCTCTTTCAGAAATGTTCATTGTTATTCTCATCTGTTTGTTGTTCAAGATTAATTTTAGAATCATTTTGTCAGAGTAAAAAAAAAAAATCCTATTGGGATTTTGTATGTGCGCTCCTATTAAACCGTAAATTAACTTGAGGAAAATAGGCATTTTTATAATACACAGGCTTCCCGTCCAGAAACATGGCATGTCACTCTTTTTGTTCATCTACTTTCATTTTTCTAAATATAACAGCTTTGTGGTTTTCTTCATATAGGTCACATACATTGCTTGCTACCTTTATTTTTAAATAGGCAGGTGCTTTTTTCACTCCCCTCCTACCTCGACCCCAATGCCCCATGCACAGGTGAAGCCTGTCCCTTTTTGCCTCTTCTGTATAGCTGAGCCCTGACTTTCCCTGTAAATATATACTCTCAGGTTTTCCAGGACAAGAACAATTTCAAACATCCTCTCCTTTGGCCCAGAAAATATGATTGTAATAGCTAGACTCTTTGGAAATTGCCTTTTTCAAATATTTGGAGCCAGAATTGGGATCAGCTGAGGTTTGAAAGCATCAGCCTCAGTGTGAGACATAATATTCCTGGGCGCTGCTTGTGTTCTGAGGCCAGGGGCTGTAACAAGGGCTGTATGAGCATCCTCTGCTGATGTCATGTTCTGCTTAGTTCTCTAGGCTTCCTTAAAGGCCTCACTAGACCACAGGTGGCCCCAGGAGAGGGGCAGGGAACCTGGGGATTGCTTTGGTCCAGATGTGTATTTCAGGCCAATTCCTAGAAGTTGAAAAACAGCGTGAGGGATTCTGGGGCCCCCTTCGTTACCAAGTCCTCAAGAACACAAACACTGAAGACCTAGTGCTATGCAGAGGTTTGGCGGTGATGGGGGAGAGGGTGGTAGCTGTTCTGTGTAAGGGCCTCTGGTAATCCAGAGGAGTCTTCCTTGGACAACATCCTGGTGGTGGTGGGAGGTGGGGAGGATCTATGTCTGCCCCTGCACTGGGGAAGGGACACTGCAGTCAGGGTGGGGAAGCATTCTAGAACCACAGGGTCAAGCTGGGGAGGGTAAGCCACGGCTGGGAGAACTGACCCTGGACAAAGGCATGGCTCATAAAGGTGGCTGCCAACATTTCTTGGGAAGTAGAGTCGTCACTTGTCTACCAGACCAGTGTGGGTCATACATCAATTGTTACCTTAAACTGCTAAACAGGTAGATGTTAGTGGAAAAAAGGCAGCTTCTGGGCTGAATCAAGCCCTCACTGAGAAGGCAGCCTACCCCTGCAGGGTAGCCCTGTCCCCAGCCAGAGGCTATGGTACTAAAAAGGGCCTTCCTTATAGAAGGGATTAGAGAAGAAAATAACAACCAGAACAGAAGTCCAGTCCCTGGGCAGGGGCACACATTGGGACAGGAGTGACAGAGGAGAGTCCTGAAACTCCTGGGTGTATGGACATGCTGGATTCCTCACGAACCACCAGATGCCAACTCTGGAGCCATGCTCAGACCTCACTCCATCAGTTTGAGGGCATGGGCCTTCCCATGACTGTGAGGCATGTCTGAGCCTGGGCCCAGGATCTGGCTCTAAGGACTGAGCCCATGGAATGAAGGTTGTCAACTGATCTGAGCAAGGTCTGATTGAACAAAGATTAAGGGATGTTCTTTGGAGGAGGCTGCCAGCATGTTCAAAGAAGTAGAGTCAACACTCCCTAAAAGGCCAGTGGGGGCCATAAACATCACTTATTATCACTTTGTTTTTAAATAGGCAGATATTTTATGGGGAAATGACGTGTCCTCCATGGCCCTGCCCACTCTCAAATGGGCCCAAGTGTGGCTAATCATTAGAGTTACTCAAAGGGTTTTTAAAATACAGAATCTTCATCCCCAGAAATTTTGATTCAGCAGGTCTGGGATGGATACCAGACACTGTGGTTCTAAAACCTTCCTAGGAGATCTAGATGCTAGGTCAGCTCTGTAGGCCACTAATATGGAACTCCCACTGTGTGTATCAGTTGTTTGCAGGGAAGTTTTACATCCTTGCTGAGGGGTTTGGTCCCAACAAGACAGCAGCCTCTGGAGGCTATGACATATGCGTCCATATGTTGTTGTTTTGAGTCTCACCAACCTAAGATTTCCATAACCCATGATGCCAGTCATCATGATGGCAGTAACCTCCTGTCATCCAAGAAATACTGACCTCCACGTTGATATGCCCTAGGGTTGCAAGGTCCAGTCCTCTGAACATTACTACTTGGTGCTGTTGTTGCCTGCCTCTCATTTCGTTTGAACACAGCAAAATGTGAATTGGGAGGAGCTACTGCACGCCGAGCGTTGTGCTCCGCACTAGGAGAGGAATGGGGATGATTCTAGCATGGCTCTTGCCCTCTAAGTGCTCATACTCTAGTGAATGTGATGAGCACTACTTGTGTTATAAAGCAGTCTTCGAATTATTACAATAATAGAGGTGGCCACAAAGTGCCCCCAGAATGTAAAGGAAAAAGAATTTATCCCAACCGAAAGATTCTCAGAAGACTTCTTGGAGGACCATAGCACAGGCAAAATTTCAGCCCAATTCAGGAATCTGTCCAGAACCAAACTGCAAACACAGCTGAGTATAGGGCCCAGTCCAAATGCTATGGTCTTACAACTAGGAGTCATAGTCCAAGGTATCTTGGGACCGTAGCTACCTGGGTGAAACAAGGCTGGGAAAACTGACCAAGCCTTAGGGGTCTAATCCTGGACTGCGACCTCTGCTTGTAAGTGGGGATGGCATCTATCTGCCATTCTCACCTCGGTTTTCATCTGTGGGATTGTGGCTAATAGGTTCTTTTCTCTGTAAGATTTCCAAAGTTATGTGTGTCCTAAGTGTGTTCTCACCGCAGACCATGCTTTCTCCACTGTGCTCTGCCATGTTTGACTAAGAGAACTATGGAGGAAACAGTTTCACCAAGGAGGGTCTGTTTTCATAGCTGCTGGCTCAAGACTTGGGGCTTGAAGCTCTCTCTACTTGTATCCCTCCTCCATTCTGTGACCCTTTGGCCAAGTTTGTCATCTAACTTGGTCATAATTACATTGCCATTGGCCCTGGGTGTCACTGGGCTCTGTGGTTAGTGGGGAAGTTACCACTCACTTCTTCTGGAGCTTGGCTTTCTAGGAGAGTCTTGGACTACCCCTCTTGGATTTATAGGTCTTCCTCCAGTCATTTTGTACAAAAGCAGTATTCTAATGACCCCAGGGAAGGCGGGACAAGAACAGGGCTGCTGCCATAAGCTGATTAATTCCCATCTTGCCCTTGGAGTTAGGAAGACTCTCCCATAGTCCTAAAGGCAGCTCTCTCAGGTCAGCTGTAAAGTCCCCTGGATCCTTGTGGATTCCTATGGAGGGAAATTCAAACATACTTCCTTATGATCATGGAAAACAGCCACCAGGTGTTTCAGTCTTCAGTGGGTGATAGTCTGAGGTATGACTGGGCTTTGAGTGGCTAGGACCATGGCTGGTTCCATACTCTGTGTGAAGACACTTTATTGAACAGCCTTAGAAATTATGGTAAGGCTCTCTGAAAGGACTCAGGTGAAGAGGACAGGTGCTGCACGCCCCAAAGTACAATCCCAGGAGCACCTCTGAGCCATTGAAGATATATTCTACCTATTTCTTGAATTCCCCTTCCCCATTAGGGAAGACTTAGGCTCTTGGGCTGTGTCACTCCAACACAATTTTTTTCCCGCAGTTAATACCTGTATTTGACCACCAGGATAGTAACCTGCGGGAGTTGATCCCTTAGTTGACTGAGATCTGCTCCTGTGGCAAAGAAAGAATCCTATGAGTATCACTCAGGGATCCCAGGGTCTGGGCATGGGCAGCTGAGGGACCTCACAACAATGAGATGCACGTTTCCTTAGCCCTCAAGGAAGACTGGGTCACTGAGGCACCCGCTCTTCATCTCTCATGGCATAGCTCATCAGAGTCCCAGACAAAACTCAAGACTGACAGCATGTATACTACTTAGGTATAGATCTCTTCAGCACCAGGTGCCCCCTTGTAGCTGATAGACTATGTCTCCCTTTATAAGTTGGTCTTCCCATAGAAGGTAACACCAAGCGTAGAAGGTAGTGACCAAGCCCTCAACCATTCCTGCAAATGACTTCTGTCAGGATCTTCTGGATTTGGAGTTACCCTCTCACTCACCCATTGAGGAAAAGAGGGACTAAGGACCAAAGAGCAAACCTTGGTCTGGAGTCTTGCTTAGTTGAGCAATGGGCTATGCTAGGGGAGGAGTGGGGAGATGCCTCTCCTGCCACCTCAGTGGGCTGGCTGAGACTCAGAGATAGGCTAACCAGGAGCATGTGTGGAGAAACAACCATCAGCAGCAGAGCAGGGAAATGCCTTATTTCAAATTCAAGAAAAATTGATTTTATACCTTCTACATGCCCAGGTAGTACACTCAGCACCTTGAGAAGCATCATCAAAATGAATCTTCACACAGAGTTGTGATTTAGAAGTTATTAGTCCCATTTTTTTATGCATGTGGAAATAAAGTCAGTGAAGAAGTAGCCTCCCATCCCCCCCACCAAAAGGCATATAACTAGTAAGAGAGAGAAATCAGGCAAACCCAAATTTTTAAGGATTGTCATTTCTTCCAGTTTGGGGATACTGGCTTGGCTTGGCTATGTCTATTTTTCAAAGAATTTATGGTCTGTTTTCAAGGTAAAAGATGAGCCCCAAGAGTATAAACTCAGCCTCTTCCCATGAGTGCAGAGCAGGGACTCTGCCAGGCTTTGTTCCATAAGAGCTGGTGACAGGAGTCCTCAGCCAACAGCTAAAGAGCACATCAGACCCCAGATCAGAGCCTGGCTTTGAATAGGGTCTAAAGGTTAGTGTAAGCACCAGGAATGGTTTGGGCAGGCATTATTCCAGAGGTGGGGCAAGAAGCAATCATGGCTGCAGGCGGGTCATTGTAAAAGCTGAACAGGAGTGGCACTGCCTGTTTAGACCAAGAACTTAGCCAGCCTCTCAAGAGGTACAGGGAACAGGTTCTGGTTGTGGGAGGCAAGAACTTTAGCACTTATCAGAACCACAGTTTAAGAGCTTCAGTTTAAGATTCCAGCTCCCAAAGGGGATTGGATTGTAAATGGGGAGCTTGAGGCAGAAGCTACCCCCTCAAGTGAGAGAATGTTCTTGTATAAGGGAAATAAAAGGACCATGAGTGGGGTGACTATACATTTAGATTTGTTTGGGAGACTATTCCAGTTTGTATCTTGTGTCCTAAAGTAATTATTAGTATTCTCAAAAGTGTCCCAATTTGGGCAATGTATTATGTGGCTACCCTAACCATGACCCAAGAGACTTTATGCCAAGAAAGGTTTTGATCCTCAGTTGAATATTTTGGATGCTGAGGGAATTCTCTGAGCCAAACGCCTATGAACCACTATGTGACTGACCCCTTCCTACCTCTGCATTCATCCCATACTACTTGCCTCCTCGCTTACTCTGTCCAGACTCGCTGGGCCTCTTTCAGATCTTCAGAGTCTCTAAACTCCTTCCTACCCCGGTGCCCTCGCACTTTGCAGTTTACCATGTTGGAATGTTCATTGGGTGTCTGGGTCCTTCTAATCACCTGTTAGCTGCCACCTCCCTAGAGAAGCTTTCTCTAACCGCCTTATCCAAAAGGTAGTCCTTCACTTTCTGAGTTCTTCACATCCCTCTTTATAGTGTATTAGTCGACTTTTGCTCTGTTATCAACAGTCCAAAAATCTCAGTGGACTGTAAGAACAGACATTTATTTCTCATTCATATCCCATGAGGGCTGTGGGTCAGTTACAGCTCTGTGGGGCTTGGCTAGGTTCTACATAGCCTCTTATTCTGCCATCTAGGCTGAAGGACCAGTCCATACATAGAACATTCTGTTCTTGTGGCAGAAGGTAGAAAGTCAAGCAGATAGGGCAAAGCCATCACAGGCACTGAGTGAGTTGAACCTGGTGTACAGACTCTGTGACTGCAACCAGGAAGAATAAATGAATGGTGGGAGGCACCCACACCACTCAAGAGATATGATGCCTAACAGAGCTTTCCAGGTAGACAGGAAGAGAGAACTTTCTAGAAAGGAAAAAAGACCTGGGCAAGACATGGAGTTAGCCTTGCACATTTGTAGGGCTGTGAGTCATCTAATACAGCTGGGATGTAGGATGGGGTGGGGGAGTGGAAGGGTCTTATCTTAGGTCTTTGAGGGTCTTTTGTGCCCTTTTGAGGAGTTTGGGTTTTATCCTCTGTGCAGTAGGGAGTATTTAAAGAGGTCCAGGAAAGGATGTAACATCATGAGAATTTGTGATTTATGAAAATCACTCTGGAGCCACTACAGAGGATGGATTCAAAGGGAGTGAGCTTTGAAGCCAGGAAACCAGGTAGACTATTGCAGCAGGAAGAGGGCCTTAACTTAATAGGGCCATGATGGGGATGTGACAAGTACAAGAGATATTGAAGAGATAGAATGAACTGAAGTTAGTTACTGATTGGATATGGGAATGAGGGAGGAGTTGATATATTTTGCTTAGGTAACTGGGTATTGTCATTCATGGAGATAAGGAATGAGGGAGGCTTAGAAAAATAGATAAAGAATTCAATTTTGGACATGCATTTGAGATCCCAGTGGGATCCTCAGTAGAGATGTACGTCAGACGGTTCCCTCCCCAGTCTGCCACGTGCAGGAGGACCCCAGCGAATGGAATTTACTTGGGAAGCAGTGGCATAAAGCAGGAGTGGCTGGATGGTGGTAAGAAAAAAGCCAATCACTGAGTGATGACAAGGCTGAAACATTGGCTGACACCAGGGAACATTCCAGACCCTAGAATCCAGAAGAACCAGTTTTGGGAAAGAAGACTTCAGAGTTCAGTATTGAAATATTTAGTTTAATCTGCTGTGACATAATCCAAACTCCTTCTCATGGTCTGAAAGTCCTTTGCCATCCTCTTCATGTCATCTCCCGTTCCTTGTCACTTCAGGGTTCACCTTGCTTCTGCCACAGAGCTCCCCCTTCTGTCCCTCACATGTACCAAGCTCATTCCCCCCATCTGCAGTGGCCTTCCGTTCGATGTCTGGCTCCTTGCTCACACAGGCCATCTCTCACCTCATTGGAAGTAGGTCACTCCCACTACATTCACTTTTTCCCTTCGCCCAGGCTTACGTTCTGTTACAGTATCAACCTCACGAGAGCTGAGGGCTTGCTTCTCTGCTTTGTTGGTTGCCAACCCATATCCCTCATACCCGGAGCAGTGTTTGGCACATGGCCGGTACTCCAGGGATCCTTGGGCAAGGTGGAGACATTGCCAAGACCACAGAATATACAGCTCTGGGGCTCAGAAGGGTTATCTTTCCAGGGGGCATACATTGAGGGGTCATGTGTGGGGTGGGGTGCCCTAGAGAGGATGTGAGCTAGGGGTAGACGACCCTGAAATCGATCCCTTCATGTTCCACAGTGTGAATGTCAGGTAGAGGAGGAAAGCTTGTGGATGACTGTGAAGGGACGCCAGAACCAGAGGTGGGAAAAGTGAGTGGATGTGATGGAGGACAGAATGGACATGGTTCAGGAATTAGGGGGAGATCAGCTCTGTTGAAGACCCTGCCTGTCTAATTCAGGACACCAGCGTCCCAATCTTGCTCGCCTGGGACCAAACAAACAAACAAAAAAAGGAACAGAAAACCATGAGCACAATTATTCATGGTTGGAATTAAATCCAGTATGAATTTAAGAGGACATACCATGTGCACCAGAAACATGTGGCCAGCATCGCCCACTGATCCTAATGCTCCCTTTGGAATGTGGGAGTTTCTGCAAGACGTCCTCAAAGAGAACAACACCTTAACCTAAGGATAAGGGTGAGCCATGCAAGGGTGTAGTTTCACCCCTCCAGCATGTGACTTTGAGAACCTCTCACCACTTCCACAGCCCCAGTGAAGTTCAATGAGAACTTTCGCCAGGCTCCAGTGCCAGAGATGATGTTAAGATAACTCTGATGAACACAAACACACTGAGCTTCTGAGCAAGCCAAAGACATTCAAGAGTGGGTTTGTGAAGCCTCTGCTTCCAGCTCAGCTAAAGCATTCATCAGCAGAGCTGCCTTAGTTCACCAGTCCAGAGATCCACAATGAAGCAAGAACAACCTGATTGGGCTTCTCCTGCTTGGCTGAGCACTGCTAGAGAAAATCGCCCAACCAGGCCAGTGGTTGCTGCTGCAGATTCCCTGGGTGCCCGGCTCGCTGGAGCCTGCAGCAGCATCAGCCCATCCATCTGTGCTTCTCAAGGCAGCCTGTTGTTCTCTTCTCCATGGAAGCTGTCCCCTCACTGCTCCCCTCAAACCCATGAGCAACCCCTGCCTGCACCTGGCACTGGAGAGTGACCTTGCCTCCCACATGGCAGGCAGACAACCATGTTCAAATTGCAAATATCAAAGACACCCAGCCTATAGATGAGACTCCTTCCCATCCTTCTCTGCTTTATAGCGGAGATGTTCACTTTTCTCTCCCATCAAAAAGCAGTCCCCCCTGTAGATTGTACATCCCCTTTAGGCTTTAAATCAGGGATATGCAAACACCTTTGAGCTCAGTAAGAAATACAACGCTGTATACACACTTGCACTAAGTGAAGCAGACGATTTACAAACAGTACTTACCTTCACTACTTACAGTGTGCTCAGATAATTTCCATTCTCTTCCTTTTTTCCTTTTTTCTCTCTTTTTTTTTTCTCTTAGCATCCAACAACTCAGTACCCACCACATCACTTTCACAACCAGTAATTAATAGACTGTTTCAAAAATCTTGCTATAGTCTTCCTCACCTCCCACTTTCTTAGGAATCTTTTGCCTTATGTGGAATCTGTCCTTGTTCTGTCTCTCCAGCCTCTCCCCATCTGCCGAGTGCTGCCCGTCACCACTTAAATGTCCCTTGGTCTCTCTTAACTTAGAAGTAAAGCTCTTCCTTCACACCCTGCACCACTCTGCCCGTTCTCTAATGCTCCTTTTTACACCCAGACTTCCTTGACAGGATCTCCTCCCTGCTGCATCCATTCCTCGGCTCCCGCTCCCTTGTCACCTGCCCTTTCTGACCTTTGTGTCCCCCACACCCAGAGACTGCTCTCACCAAAGTTGCCAACGACCTCTTGTCATTAAAACCCAAAGGGTGGCTTTCTGTCCTCCTCAGATGCTCCGCTGTGTTTCAGAACAGAGTGTCCCTCCTTCTAGAAACCACTCTCCTGTTTTTCCTCCTCCCTCAGATGCTTGGTCTCCATCTGCCTTGCCAGCTTTTCTCCATTCTCTTGCAAAGTTCCATGCTGTCTGCTTTTCCTTTGCCAACTTGAGAGCTCTGTCGCTTGACGTTTCTGTTTTCCAATAATATTGTACGTTTCCTGCATCTCTGTTGACCAGCTTTATTCTTCTGTTAGTGGCCTCTTAATTTCCTTGGCCCATATTTCTATTTTGAGTGTTACCTTTTTATTGAATTGTTGTTCCATATATGGTAAGCATAGTAAATTTATTTAGAATATATATACTAAATATTAAATATATAGCAAATATTTAACTGTAGTAACCTGCAAATATTTCTCTCTCCCTTTGCTCCTCAGTATTGAGGTTTTGTTTATGGTGACTTTTTAAAATCCAAAAGTTTCTTATTTCTGTAGTTAAAAAATACCATTTCCCATATGATTTCCTGCTTTGGTGTAATGCTGAGAAAGTCCTTCTCCATCTCTGAGATTATATGAATAGTGCTTTTTTTTTTTTTTCCCGAGTAGTTCTGTGGTGCCTTGAGTGAGATATGAATCTAATTTTTCCACAGCTGGTTAGCCATTTGTCCCAGCATTCTTTATTGATCCATCCACTTCTGCCCTGCCAATGTGAAAAGCCCACATTTTCATATACTAAATTTTTAGATGTCCATGTCTGTTTCTGAAATTTTCTTTTTTGGCCCCATTTCTCTCTCATTTGGAGCTAATACAATACAGATTTTACTATTACAGCTTTAGAATATGTTTCAATATCTGAGTGGGTAAGGCCTCCTTACTGGGAAAAAGTAGGTGTCATAGCTAAGAGCTCGGATTCTGGAACCCATATGGCTGGGTTCATATCCCAGCCCATCACCCCTTGCATTATGACTGGGGACAGGTTACTTGACTACCTGGACTCAACTTCTGCACCTATAAAATGTGGACAATAGTATACGCTTCAGAAGGTTGTTGTAAGAGATTGCTGATGGGCATCCCATATGTATTACTCTCATCTCTCTTAGGAGACACTGGCTCTTTTCGCCTTCATGCAACAGATGGATCTTACAATTGTTTCAAGTTTCAGAAAAAAAAAAATATTTGTGTGGGTTGTGCCTGAAATTATGTTCAATGTATACAATGATTTGAGGACAATTGTCATTTTAATAATATGAACTGTCATCCGGAAAAATAATGCGTCTCTCATTTTTATATTTTCTTTTCTGCCTATCAGTAAAGTTTTGTTGTTTTCATTGTATAAGCTGTGTTTGTTCATTGTTGTAGGGCTGAATTTGATTTGCTAACACTTTGCATATGGGATTTCTTTTTACACTGTGGGTATGTTGGTATGTGAGTAGGTGGGTGTGAGTATGTATATCATATATACTGTTTTATGGGAGTATTTGTATCAAAATTAATTTAAACAGCATGGCTATTATGGTGTGTTTAAAATTTTAAAGCTCTAGCCACAAAACCACCTACTCCTTAAGTACATTCCAGTTTTCTTGCATTTTTACACAAGTTTGGTAATTCAGAATTTCCTAGGAAATTCTGCTTTGTCAAGATTTCAAATTTATTATTATGTTATACATACTATTCTCTAATAATTAACATATCTCCTTAATTTTACTATCCTTTATTTATGTATATGTGGCTTCTCTCTTTTTATTTCACGAGAAGTTTCTTATTTATGGGTCTTTCCCATTATTTTTTTCTATTTTTATCTTCACTAAGTTTATTCTCCCTTCTCTCCTTCATCTTGTTCAGTTATTCTCTCTGTAACTTTTGTGTTTCAACATTCATTTCACTTATTTCTCAACAATTTAATAATGAATAAGGCTATGAATTTTCTGTGAAATATAGCTTTGACCTGATATCTTCCTCATTATTATAACTAGTCTGTATTGACAGGTTTCATTTCCTTTTTTAACTCAAGAACTTGTTTAAGAAAGTGTTCTATGAATTTTCAAGTGATTTAGGGATTTTCCTGTATTCTTTTAGTATTGATTTCTAGTTCATTTGCACTGTGAACAGAGAGTATGACCCCACTGTTTTTGCTTTGTGGAGAGGTTTTTGGAGATTTCCTTGTAGTCTAAGATAAAGTCCATTTCTGTAATATTCCATGGGTGTTTGTAAAGAGGGTGATGCTCCCATTTGAAGGCCACATAGTTTCATATAACACATACACACATACACTCATATTATTTTATAGATCCTCTTAATCTTTACTTACTTCTCTTTTTTAAATTTAATTTCTTTTCAGTGTAACAGAATTCATTGTTTATGCACCACCATGCAATCCATGCCCTCCATAATACCCACCACCAGGCTCCCCCAACCTCCCACTCCCCACTCCTTCAAAACTCTCAGATTATTTTTCAGAGTCCATAGTCTCTCATGGTTCATCTCCCTCTCCAATTTCTCCCAACTCCGTTCTCCTCTCCATCTCCCCATGTCATCCATGTTATTTCTTATGCTTCACAAATAAGTGAAACCATATGATAATTGAATCTCTCTGCTTGACTTATTTCACTCAGCATCATCTCTTCCAGTCCCATCCATGTTGATACAAAGGTTGGGTATTCATCCTTTCTGATGGAGGCTTAATACTTCATAGTGTATATGGACCACATCTTCCTTATCCATTTGTCCATTGAAGGGCATCTTGGTTCTTTCCACAGTTTGGCGACCATGGCCATTGCTGCTATAAAAATTGGGGTACAGATGGCCCTTCTTTTCACTACATCTGTATCTTTGGGGTAAATATCCAGTAGTGCAATGGCAGGGTCATAGGGAAGTTCTATTTTTAATTTCTTGAGGAATCTCCACACTGTTCTCCAAAGTGGCTGCACCAACTTGCATTCCCACCAACAGTGTAAGAGGGTTCCCCGTTCTCCACGTCCTCTCTAACACACGTTGTTTCCTATTTTGCTAATTTTGGCCATTCTAACTGGTGTAAGGTGGTATCTCAATGTGGTTTTAATTTGAATCTCCCTGATGGTTCGTGATGATGAACATTTTTTCATGTGTCTGATAGCCATTTGTACGTCTTCATTGCTTCTGATTTCAGATTAGTATATTTTTCTCCAACTCTTGTACTTTTCTTTTATTTTCAGCATAACAGTATTCATTATTTTTGCACCACACCCAGTGCTCCATGCAATCCGTGCCCTCTATAATACCCACCATCTGGTACCCCAGCCTCCCACCCCCTGCCCCTTCAAAACCCTCAGATTGTTTTTCAGAGTCCATAGTCAACTCTTGTACTTTTTAAAAATAGTTTATTTGATCTGCGTCAATGCTTTGGGCCATAAAGTATCATAAACATCATATCTTCATTTTGTAATCTATGCATCATCCATTATTTAAATATCATCTTTGGATTTTGGTTTTCTTTGTCAGGACCGCCTTCCCATAATTGAATTATCATTTTGAAAGCAGTGAAGCCATCAAGGACAATGCCAAAAGAGAAGATAGTAAGAGAGGGTTTTCCAACAAGCCCCTTGTGTTTCCTACTCAAGACTGTATCAATTAATGATCTAATATTACACACAGTAATTATGCACACACCTGTTAATGAGTTTCCCACCTTTGTCAGTTTTCAAAAGTCTGAGCAATGGCAGAGCCCTCTGATTTAAAGGTTTATCCAAGGTTGATATCTGTAAGTATAACTACTTCTAGAGGGGCTAGGCACTTTCTATCCCTCTTTTAACCTGGATGATGGATAATGATGAGATCCAATAACAGCATTTGATGTTTTCCTCTATTTGGACACTGAGAAGCAAACTCTGCTCTCCAGCAGAAACATTCCAAAGTACCATGCAAACATAATTTTCCAGGGTGAGAAAGATTGGACCTCTGTAAGACAATGCATATTCCCTTCCCCTGCAACAAGTGTAAGTCGTCTCTTAGGGTGCTAGCCTGATCTCTGTAGGACCACACTCTTGTTCTATGAGTGTCGGTTTATGAGCTTCCTCTCTTTCCAAGTTCAAGAAGAAATGTCTGTTGGTAGTGTCTGTTAAACCCTTGACCAAAAACAAGGATTGTCCAAGAGCCTGGTGTGACATTGTAACATCCAAGGTTCTGATATTAATATTAAAACCCCCTTTTTGGGTGGTTTGCATTTGCTTCCACCAGTCCTTCGGAAACCTTGATTGCACATTTAGGATCACCTGGAGAAGCTTTTAGAACCTGTGGATGCTCTGGACCCACTCCACCATATACATAGGAATCTCTGGAGCCTTGGCATTGGTGAACTTTAATACTCTTCTAATGTGAAGCCTGAGCTATCTTGGCCCCTTCCCTTGTTTTTAACTATTCCAAGTTACTTTGTGTAAGTCACTAATGTAAGTTGTGTAAGTCTTGTTCCAAAATGAGGGTTATACTTTACTCAGCTAGGTTAGCCCGTATACATGTATTGTCATAAATAACGTTTTGTCTCTTGTCTTTTTTATTTTTTTAGCATTTACTTTCCATTTCCCCTCTTTATGCCTCCTTGTTGTGTCCTTTGAATTCCATTTTTTGCTAAATTGACTGCTTTCCTTTTTCCCCTTTGGTAATTTTGAAGATAAGCTACTTTATAGTCTATTACTAATTACTCTAAACATCTTTAAAAACATGCTCTAACCTATATTTCTCTAATTAACCACAGAAACTATATAACAGAATTTCTTGCAAGATGAGGAAATTAGCATATCTCCTTGCTCTAACTTTATGCTTTCTATCAGTGTCATCTGCAGAGTTTTACCCTGGGGTTTGGACAGGAATGATATCTTTTATCCTCTCTTCGAAGGAATATTTGTTACGCTTGCATTCTGGTTTATAGCTATGTTTACAGCAATTATTTAGATTCTTTACTCTATCGTTTATTTGCTTGTTCCTAATCTTTTTTTTTTTTTAGTTTTTATTTATTTTTTTAATTTCTATCCAGCGTTCCAATTGTTTATGCACCACACCCAGTGCTCCATGCAATCCGTGCCTTCCATAATACCCACCACCAGGCTCACCCAACCTCCTACCCACCACCCCTCCAAAGTCCTCAGTTTGTTTCTCAAAGTCCACAGTCTCTCATGGTTCATCTCCCCCTCCAATTTCCCCCAACTCCCTTCTCCTCTCCATCTCCCCATGTCCTCCATGTCATTCCCTGTGCTCCACAAATAAGCGAAACCATAAGATAATTGACTCTCTCTGCTTGACTTATTTCACTCAGCATAATCTCTTTCAGTCCCATCCATGCTGATACAAAAGTTAGGTATTCATCCTTTCTGATAGAAGCATAATATTCCATAGTATATATGGACCACATCTTCTTTATCCATTTGTTCAATGAAGGGCATCTTTGTTCTTTCCACAGTTTGACAACTGTGGCCATTGCTGATATGAACATTGGGGTACAGATGCCCCTTCTTTTCACTACATCTGTATCTTTGGGGTAAATATCCAGTAGTGCAATTGCAAGGTCATAGGGAAGTTCTAATTTTAATTTCTTAAGGAATCTCCACATTGGTTTTCTTTTTGTTTTTGTTTTTGTTTTGTTTTATTAAACGTAACTTTCCCACATTTGAGTTCATTTTGATTCATCTCTTGTTTTGGTAGAAAACATCTTTGAGTGTTTTTTTTTAATGAATGTTATATGAATTATATATTTTTCAAGGTTCTTTAACACTGGGAACAATTTCATTGTCTAGCAACTTGGCTGGGTCATTCTATTTTCTACTCTTGATTTTCTGATTGAGCACCTACAATGAATGCACTAAGCATTGTGGGAGCCACTAGGGACTGAGAGGAATAAAACAGACAAGATTTCTACTCTCATGGAGCGTATGTGTATGTTTGGGGGCAAGAGAGGAACAGATCATAAACAACCAAGTGAACAAGATAATTTTAGAGAGTGATAAGTAAAGTTACCATATACAGCTGCTCAAAATGGTGCCCCTGGAGCTTTGCAAGATGGCAACCTACTACGAAGGGTATAAAGAAAAAAGAATAATGTGATAGAGTCATGAAGTAGGGGTGGGGACTCAGGTGATGTTAATTAAATTCTCCTCTGCTGCTAATGCACTTGTGCACATGCTCACAGTGCTTCTGGTGATCTTCCCTCTGAAATCATGGCACTTCTTTTTGCCTTCGGTCTGCCCTGGTGTGTTCTACTGGAAGGCAGACCTTGTGATTTTGACCCTTGGCTTCAAGGTTATTATCTCTGTTGGCTTTGGATTCCTCATGATCTGTGTTAGGGCTTGCAGCTGAAGACAGCCTGGCTGTCCCACTTTAATGCTAATATAATGGTTAGGAGTTGAGAGGTCAATATTCAGCAAATTCTAAGGACACCCCCGTGGACTCCACTTTTGGGCCCAGTGGGCAGTTCTGTTCTCATAAGAGGATGTTGAGGGGTGGCTAAGAGCTTGGCCCCTGGAGTCAGTTGGATTTGAACTTGCTGTTACCATTTACTGACCAAGCAACCCTGGCATATTACTTAATCTCTGTGTGCCTCAGTGTCTTCATCTTTAAAATGGGCTACCAGCAAATTGTACTATTGGGACAGCTAAATTGACTAATGGATGACAGTGCTCAGATAGTGCCTGCACTTAGTAACCACCACTAATATGTTATAATAATCACTATTGACTCTATATTGTGTTGCCCAAAAGCTTTTTCATGTCCATCTCTCCCCTTGACTCAGACTCTTTCTATATCTCTAAAACACAAGAGACTACAGCGATAAGACTGAATATGTCTTAGGGGCATGGTTCGCTTTGCGGAATTGGATGGGAGGGCTTTGAGTAGCAGGTTGGAAAAGAGATGCATAATGTAGAAAAGGGAAGGATGGGTAGAGTCAGGGGAAGGAAGGAGAAGCTCAACATAAAGAGTCACCAATTCCTTTGTTTTGTATGTATGTTTGTTTTGCAAGCATGATTTCATTATTGTTTTTTACCTTAGCTTCATTATAATTAATAAGCCAGATATTATGCTAACTTAAGTTTCAATATTATTAACACCAAACATCAATATAAATGTTATAAAGGGATTTAAATGTTTGTCCACATTAGTTTCTACCCTCTTTATACTTTTACATTTAAAAGTGTTTATTATGAGCCTATATCATTTTTGCAGTCAGAAAAATTAAATATTGTTTTCATTTTGAAAAAGTATTACCCCCCAAACCTATTACTCGAAAACAATTTTTATTCAGGGGCTCATGTCCGGTCTTCATCCACGTGTAAATATGTAATAGCTATAATCAGAGATATACATATAATTTTATGATCTACTGTTTTACTTAAAATGATGCTTAACGTTCTTCTTTCTGCAGGGTCATATTTATCACTTTAATGATTTCGTTCAAACAGCATCACATTAAAAGCTATAATTTACCTCATATTATTAGGCTGGCATATAGGTTGTTCACATTTTTTTCTCTGTAATAAAATTATGTCACTATAAACATCTTTGTCCATGCAGCTCTTTTTCTTTTGAATTAATTCCTAGAGATTAGTGAGTCAGAATATTTGAGTAGTTTTGTGGTTGTTGATAAGAATTCATATATTCCCTTCCAAAAGGATTATATCAACTTTACAGTGCAACCGGCAATAAATACATATGAGTTTCCAAGACACCTCAACAATATTGGGCTGTATATTTTTTCTTTATTTTTTTTTTTTACTAGTGAAATGGACTGTTTTCATATTAATTCAGTTTTCCTTTCTGTGAATCCTGTGAGCATACTCTTTGCTTATCTTGGTGATATTCTTATGTAGTTATTAAAAGCTCTAATTTAATATTGATATTCACCCTTTGGCATATTTGTTACAATTTTTTTCATTCTATTATTTTCCCTCTTAATTTTGGTTTAGTGTTTGCTTATTTGTTTGTTTTTCCATTTATAGCACTTCCCTTGCCTCAACCTTGTTCCAGGGTCTGTTAGTCACTGGTATGAAAAGTGTTTAAAATAAGGAATTCCAGAAGAGTGTGTCCTTAGGATAAAGTAGGAGAGAGAGCAGGAAGTAGATAGGGCATGGAGATAAGGCACCATCACCTCTTCCCTAGGATTCTTCCAAAGCTTTGGTTTCTGCAAGAGAGTGTTTAACCAGCACCTCCTTAGCGTAGTTTTGTAGCTTTGAGGTTGCCCAAATCCTCAGGACATACCTATGATTAAAGAGGGGAAATGGACTTGGCATGCCTTGACCCTGGTTAATACCCAGGGGATCAACAGCAGTTAAGAGGACCAACTCCTCCATGTCTGTAGTTTGCCAGAGGGACCCTTCCCAGCACCGTGCCCAACATGGAGCCCAGCATGTTTCCCTCCAAGATCTCAGAGCCCAGTAGGTCCAACCCAACCCTGGTTTTACGTTTCTTTCCATTGCTCTTTAGGCTAAGGAAATACACCCCGTGCCAACCCTCTGTAGCCCAGGCAGAACGCCAGGACGCACCCTGACCTCCGTGGCTCTTCTCTTGCAGTTTCCTGCTTTTTCAACTTCACCAGCCCCTCTGGGGTCGTCCTGTCGCCCAACTACCCAGAGGACTATGGCAACCACCTCCACTGCGTCTGGCTCATCCTGGCCCGGCCTGAGAGCCGCATCCACCTGGCTTTCAACGACATCGATGTGGAGCCTCAGTTTGACTTCCTGGTCATCAAGGATGGGGCCACGGCCGAGGCCCCCGTCCTGGGCACCTTTTCAGGAAACCAGCTCCCTTCCTCCATCACAAGCAGTGGCCACGTGGCCCGTCTCGAATTCCAGACCGACCACTCCACCGGAAAGAGGGGCTTCAACATCACCTTTACCAGTGAGTCCCCACTCTGTCTCCAGAGGACCATCCCTCAGAGTGCTGGCCCCTGAGTATTGTGGAGGGTGCCCGAAGAGAGGAGCACTGATGTGGGGTGGGCCAGTTCCAAGGGCTTGGTGGGGTTGCAGGGCCTCAGCATGGGGCTCCACCATGATCAGAAAAGCAGAAAGTCTGGGCTGCTGGCCAGGGTGCTCTTTTCAGTGGAGTTGCTCTCTTGAGCATTTCTTTCCTAGAAGTGCAATATGTAACGTAAGAGGAGCCTGGAACCTTATTTCTCCTACCCACCCTCCCTCTCCTAGAAGGCCCAGTGAGCACCAGGAAGGCCCCTGAGAGAGCAAGCCTGTGTCATCCTCTCATTGTTACCCGTCCCTCTCAAGGTGCTCCCCCACTTCCCCCCACAGTCCTCGAACACCTGCTAACTGTTGACTTCAGGTACTCCCAAGTGGCTTTCACACTTCACTTTGCCTACTTCCCACCCCTGCAGCTGAATCAGAAACAAAGGTCCGGAGCAGTGTTTCTGCATGGATCTGAGGCTTATAGCCTTGTTGTTGGGGCAGTTCCTCATTGTCCCTCTCAGGGCCACAATCCAAAATCTATCACCTCTGGTTTTAACCCTGGGCCCCTTCTTTAGAAGCAGCCTGAAGCTAAGTGGTAGTTCTCTGCATTTCTGTGTCTCCTGGGGCTATAGTGAGGAGGGGTAGGGGAGCAGAGCTTGGAGACCAGAAATAGCAAGCTGCCAAAGGTAGCAAGAAGAGCTTATTGGGTCATAATAAGCTGTAGACCCAGTGAACTCAGCCAGTGGCAAATAGTCAAATGGGGCTGAAGTTGGGTCTGCCTGTTCCTCTTCCAGGGGCTACTTGTGAAATGCAAGCCCCCGGTTCCTGCCCCACCCATGCATGCAGACACTCACATAGTCTGGTTCTTTTTGACAGAACTGATCTCCTCCCAGCCCTCACCCCACTCCCTTGGCATAAAGGCCTTGCTTCCTTGTCCCACCTGTCCCTGGAGTCTAACTGAGCTGGGACTATTGGGGACCTCAGATTCCAAGGAACCACCCAAGCTAAAGCTCTCTCCCAACACTCTCTTCAGCACCTTCTTCAGGACAGCAAACTTGCTAGAAACCATCGGTCTTCTCAGGCCTGCCTCTTCCAGGGTGTACCTATTCCCACCATCCACAGTTAGGAGGAAGCAGAACCCAGTCCATCTTCCCTAGTCTTCCCAGTCTAGCACAGCGCTCTAGCTTCTAGATGATCAACCTCTATCCTTGCTTTACCATGAGATCATGAGCTCTGGAAAGGTACGGGTATGTGTGCTTATCTTCTTATCCCTTCTGCCCAGCACAGAGTCTGGACCTGGTAAGGATCAGTATTGGATGGAAAGATCCAAGAGTGACTCATACCCTTTTTCTCCCTGGTGGGAGTAGGAAGAGGGGTGAGAGGTATCCCAGGGAGCCCCCCCTTCCATGATGGTCAGGGCTAGGAACTCTGCAGGTTCAGTGTAGGTATGAATATCAATAGGAAGCCTGGGACAAAACCGGCTACTGAGACTCCTGGCAAAACCAAATCCCAGGGAGTGCCCACTTTCCAAAAAGCAGCAAGTGCCGAGTTCTTGGTGGGGAGGGGAAAAGGAAGGCAAAAGGCAGGGAGGGGTCGGACCTAAGTGAGAATCCAGATTTTGCCTAACATTCCTCTTCAAAGCTTCTCCACCACCATAAAAATGACACACGGCCAACACATATATACTCAACAAAATAGAGCAGGTCAAAGAAGTACTAACTACTACCCCAGAATCCCCCACCCAGAAATGATTCTTGCCAGCCTTTGCTGAACACTGCTGCAAACATCAGATATTTCTCTATGCACTTATAGAGATAATTTGGGGGGATACGTAGACCTAATTGTTTTATATTTGGGCCCTGTTGCAAAATTGTAATCCCTAAAGGGATAAGGCCCCGTAATCTACATGTTTATAGGCTTCACAGGTGATTCTGATGTAGCTGGTACAGCACTATCCCACCAACAAGTGTCCGGGAACTGGGACACAAAGCTTCTCGGTCACATGCAGCCAGTGATCATCTAGGATGAGCCTGCACCTGCCCAGCGTGAGGAGCTCACCTCACAGACAGCTTCACCCCTAGTGCTCCTTAGAGTAAAGCTAATCCTTCTTCCACATGGGGCACTTGGACCAATGATGATGGCAGGTGCTGTCCCCAGGGCACCTGCCGTTTGAGCACCTCTGTGCTTCCCACTGCCAGTGCTCAGCAAAAACATCAGTAGCTAAGCTCTGTCTACCCCTTCCACATGCCAGGAAACTGAGGTCTGAAAAGGCTCTTGACTTAGAGCTTTTGCACCCTGACATTGGAAGTAGCTTTGGAGTCCTGCCTGTATGCGTGCATGTGCAACTGAGATTTTTAGGAGACATGTATGGACTTCTGGGCCCCAAGCACCACTTTTCTTCCCAGGGCATCTTTCTAAATGTCAGGGCACCCTCATAGTCATCATTCCTCATGAAGGAAGGTGAGAAGCCTAAAGTCTGGAATGACCTGGGCTTTGCATTTCAGCGGGAAGTGCGTTGGGGTGTCTGCCGAGGCACCACAAGGGATCGTCCCAATCATCCCCACATCAGATGCTCCCATAACTTGCCTTTGGTAGGAAGTATCCCCAGATTTGCAGGTCTCTTGCCTCCAGCATGATCCATCCTTCTGTTCCTGGTTGTACAAGTGTTTCAATCACTAGTGAATTTCAGAGGGTTGCAAATTGTGTTCTTAATTTAAAGTGGCACAAGCCCACATAGCCAGGGAGCCTGGCCTCCTGGAAAGCACCATCCGCGCAATAGCAGGGTTGCAGAGAGGGTGTGGCTCAGAGATTTGAGCTCCAGAACTGTGGCACCCTGGTGGAGGCAGGCTAGGAACGTCTCCCCGGAGCACGAAGGAATGGGAAGAAGGCAGCAGACTCATACTCAGGGAGTACTTGCCATCTGTCAGGCGCGTCCCAAACATCTCCACTTTCAAATTCATATCAACTTTCCTTTTATTTCTATCCTGAAATGACCCTGCCAGGGAAATATGGTCTCCATTTTATAGGTCAGGAAACAGAGACTCAGCAAGATTACGTAAGTTGCCCAGAACCATGTAACTAACAAGAGGCAAAGCTCAATTAAACCCGCAAGCACTCTCTTTCCTCTGCCCCATTCCCACTGCATTATCATTGCCTGGATGACGGAGCGAGAGGCTGCCTGACAATACACAAGGAAATGAGGGAGATGGCTTCAGACAGGGTTGAGTCCAGGGCACCTACTTTATGATGCTTAGTGTCTATTAGTGTCACAGGACTTGGAGCCCAGCTCATCTGCAGTATAAATGATCCCGTAACTGTCTGAAGTTAGGGAAGTGTGGAATGGTTGTGGCAGTAGGACGGAGCTCTGCTCCTAAGCCATGCTGGGCCTCAGTTTCCTCATTTGTAACCTTGGTAACCAGGTCTACCTCGTGGAACCATTATATGATGGAAATGAGCTGACATGAGAAATACTTAGTCGGTTGCCTGACTCATATATGTTCATTAGCACGAAATTGGATTAGGTGCTCAGGAAGGCAGGAGATCAAGTTTAACAATCACCTGCTTTCTGCCCACTGTGGCTCACTGGTTCTGGGGCATCTGGCTCTGTCTCCAACATGGCAGGTTCTTGTGGAAGCGACGGGGGTCTAGGATTGCCTAACATAATGAAGCTTGTTTTCTCTGCGGTGGGGGGGCCCCATCTGCTCACCAGCTCTGCCTAATCCTGTCCTTGATCCCCATCCACACAGCCTTCCGACACAACGAGTGCCCAGATCCTGGCGTTCCGGTGAATGGCAAACGGTTTGGTGACAGCCTTCAGCTGGGAAGCTCTATCTCCTTCCTCTGTGACGAAGGTTTCCTCGGGACTCAGGGCTCGGAGACCATCACCTGCATCCTAAAGGAGGGTAGCGTGGTCTGGAATAGCGCTGTGCTGCGGTGTGAAGGTAAGTGCCTGCCAGGGCGGGGGACTGGGGACCTTCAGCTGGAGAGGAGGCGGAGGGGGCCAAGTGACACTTGTCCATGTGGTCCTTCCTCTTTTCCCAGGACCCAGGTCACCCTCTCACCCTCACACTGGGACAGCAGGGGCTCTATAAGATGACAAAAATTTACAATTTCTATAGCACAGAAATTTGAATTGTAACCAGAGATTAACCTGGAGAAATGCTGGTTTTAGATAGTCAAGCACCAAAAACACCTCTTGCTTCCACTGAGAACTCTCTCAGTATCAAAGCCATTAGGAGCACTTCTTCCAGCTCCTGCCCAGGGGAGCACCAGGAGCCCAAAGCCTCGGCAGCGCCATGGTTTGAAGTCTTTCAGGCCACCTGGCACTCACTTCTCCATGTGCTCATTTTCCCCGGTTCCCTGGGACGTCTCCCTGCCTTGGCCTTCACGCTCCTATTAAAGGCTGCCTCCATATCCTTGCTGTCAGTCTTCAGGAGGCTGAAAGCAGACCAGTCTCACACAGAAACACCAGTTTCTGTGTGAGAAACACAGCTTGAAGCAAATGAGGGTTATTATGGTGTCTCCTTAGTCCAGCCTGGCCACACAAAGTAGGTTTGATTCAGGCTTAGAGACCAGCCATCTGCTCCCCCAAACTGCAGGCACTTAAAATACAGATGAAAGCTTCTAGAGGCCAGGAATCAGGCCACATCTGCATCCCAAGCACTGTGCCTGCCACAGAGCAAGTCCTCAGTAAAATTTATGACTGACAGATGAAAGGTGAGCATCCACCAGCCCCTAGGAGGCAGTGACCATGGACATGGAGGCAGGGGCTTGTACTTCTCCACTTTGGGGAGCCAGAAATCTGCTTCCTCTCTTTTCACGTGATGGACAGAGATGGAGACCTAAATGACCTCTCTCCATACCCAGTCCCCAAACCCAAATCCGTGCACCCCAGCCAGCAGATGGGAAGGATGGGAGAAGAAGAGGGGAGCGTTAGAGCAAGCACTGCCCCAGAGCTGACGGTGGGGGAAGGGAGAGGAGAGACCACTGACTGCTCAGTGCACATGGCAGAGGGTCTGCAGTTAAGGTAGGCTTTCAAGTCCACGGAATCCTGGCAAGTCACCTTTTCCTTCTGCGCCTCTGTATTTTCCAGCTGAACACAGAAGGGAGGGGATGAGAGCAAGGTACATTATATAGGGCAGTTCCTGGTGTAAAGTACTCAAAACGGTTGGCTTTGCTGTCCCTGGATTGTAAGCTCCATGAGGTTAGGAGATCTACCTTGCCTCACAGCCACATAACTGGCAAATTGTTAGACTCTTAGATGCTCAGCCAATACTGGTTGATAAATTACTGAATGGATGAATGAAGGAAAGTCCTTTTAATTAGGTTAGTCTCTCCCTAATGGCCTCCAGAGCCTGACTCCCACCAGACTGCCCTTGGCCTTCATCCTGAAATTTACAGTCTGAGGCACCCTGAGCAAATGACTTGACCCCTTCGTGCCTCTGTAACCCCATCTCTACGGTGCCATATACAGCAACCTCCTCACAGGTTGTTGTGAGCACCCACTGACCTTGGACCTATGTCTGGCAGAGAGGGAACGATCGATTAGTGTTGGCCGTGAGCATGATTTTAACCATTTCTTCATGAGGCCAATCAGATGAATATCACTCCACTTTGGGGGGTTCAAGTGGTATCTTTCCATCCTTGCAGGCGCCTGCCCCAATCATGTCATGAACAGACTATTTTCTGCCCTCCCAAGTTCCCACAATGAGGTCCACACAACATCACAGCCATTTTCCCCAGTGAAATGAGCTTTATTGGAAATGCCATTCTCAGCCATGGAACTAGCAGGTGAAATCATGCCATCGCTGACAACAGTGGGGTCATCATGTATGTGTGATGGAATCATTTATGGGTGAAGCCGATGACCCTGCAAAGCCACTGTGCAGAGCCCAGGGTCTGGAGGATTGTCCACTTATCCTTCAGGCTGCCCTTCATTCTCCCTTATTCTCTCCCTTGACCTCTTTGGTTGTCCTTGTCTTGGTCCATCTCATCCAAGACATCTTCCCTGCTGTCTCTCGCTCTCTGGATCTCTCCCTTCTCCTAATTCCTTTTGTTCTTCGGGGGCCGCTACTGGACCATGCTGTTGGATGCTTGGTCTCACCACCATTTCATTTTTCTTTACCAGTTCCCTGACCTTTGGTCCTGTCTCCCCACCAAGATTCTCTTCCAGGACAGAAGCCCAGGCTCACCGTGCCCCAAGCCTGTAGGGGCTCAGTTCCAGTGGACGTGGAGACACTAGGAGACACTGGGAGACACTAGGGCTTGGTAACTGCAGACCCCACTTCTTGGCATGGGCCGCCCTCCTGAATCAGGGACCCCTAGACCCTACTTCCGTCAGCGCAGTGAGATACTTGAGACCACGTATAAGTGCATGAGAGGATTAGATCCACTGTTACATGGGCAAAGTCCTAATTTTGTAACTAAAACTATCCCATCCATTCCCTTGGGAGGATGGGAACACTGAGGTTGGAGGACCACAGGCAACCAGGCATAGGGAGCAACCCATTGGAGAGACCATGAACTTGGCACAGGGGAGAGTCTGCTCAGTTTCCTCAAAGGGGTGGGTATTTGCTGCCAAGCTGGTTTTTAGGAATCTGGGAAGCTGTATATCCAAGAGCCAAAGTCAGAGACCCTACCTCGGGTGGCCAAACCCAGACTGAAAACAGTGGAGTAGATGGGGTAGAGAAGCCCCTGGGATTGGCCCCTCTGTGGCTCCTTTCCCCTGTATCCCAGCATCGGGAGAACCCGGCTTTGTAATCAGCATCTTTTGTCTTTTCCATTTTTCTAGTTTTGTTTTTGATTAAGTATCCCCACCTTGTGGACAATTAAATGCAAAAGCTAATGGTCTTTTAAAAAATCTTTTAATATATGCCAAGAGCCACTTAGCTTTTGAGAGGCTATAATGGGACAAGGGAGAGAATGGCATCTTCTCCTAAATTTAGAAAGAAGGATGATCATCTGGTGGCTCTAAGGCACAAGCCGGCAAACTTTTCCTTAAAGGGCCAGCTGGGAGGTAGCTTTGGCTTTCCGGGCCGTGTGGGTCTCAACTCTGGTACCGTGACGCAAACACAGCCATAGACACCACTTAAGTGGATGGGCTGGATTTGACCCCTGAGCTGTAGTTTGTTGACATCTTGTCTAGAGAACAGAGGGACATAGGGGATCCATATGTTTAAAGTCAGCAATATATTTTAAAAAGCCAGGCAGTGAAGGCATCTACACAGGTGCGCCTGATTATCCCTCTCCCCCATCCACCTCTTCCTTGTCGTCGTGGTCTTCTTTTTTATTTTAATTTTTTTCCAGAAAGAACCAAGTAAGCATACCACACTAGGATCAGTATTTTACAGGTGTCCTTTCATGTTAGCCTAGCACCCGGTAGGAAGCAGGTGTAGTTGCAGTCCCCACTGGAGCCCAGAGTGGTTAAGTCACTTGCCCACAGTCCTCCCAGCTTGTCAGTAGTGGAGCCACAATTCAGACCCAGACTCTTGGCTACACTGTTTCTGTATTTTTCTGGGATTATTTCACTACAGAGAATATAATTTCAACCCTGTTTATTAAATACTTCTAAGTATGCACAAGTAGGATAAAAAGCAAGTTTCACCTTTTCCTATCCCAGAAGAAAATTAAAACAAAATGAAACATAGTGCCTATTGCAAGAGACAGAGAAGACAGAGAAGTATCAGAAATTGACAGCATAAAACAAAATGACAGCAGTAAAACAAACGTATCAGTTATGACGGTAAAGGTAATTAAACTCCCTATTAAAAGACAAAGAACCTCAAACGGGGTTTTAAAAAAAATGCTGCTTATATAAGAAATACACAGAGGGGAAAAAATACACAGAGGGGGAAAAGGAGATAAATTATCTACAGTGAGTGTGTATTCTCGTGTTTATAGTAATATTTGGTAGTTGCAAAAAATTTAAGCAATACATAAGTGAGATAAAGTTCAAAGTGAAAATTCTCATTTTCCCCATCCCGCTCCTTAGAGGAAAATGTTTTGACTGTTTGGTGTAAACATGTCCACATTGTTTTTCTCTGCTGTATATACCAGATGTGTTACTTTTATAATCAGAAAATTAAAAAGTCCTATAAAAAAGACAGAAGGCCAGTTCTCCCCATTCCCACAAGAGGAATCCAAGTGATAGTTGTAGCTCATTTAGACCTCCAAGGAAGAAGTAAGGGTAGTTAACTGAGTTTCTAACATTATCTCACTGAATCTTCTGGCCACTCTCAGGAGAAAGATGTTGTTAGGCTCCAAGCACAAGAAAGCTGCAAACCAGCCAGGTGAATTGACCAGCCTGAGATCCCGCAGCTGATAAGAGTTAAGCATTTACTACATGCTAAATACGAGGCCAAGTGCTTTGCATATGTTGCCCTACTGAATCCTCATGACAACCTTGGAGGTAAGTACTGTATTGTCCTCATTTCACAGAGGAGGAAACTGAAACACAGAGTAGTTACATAACTTGCCCAAGGTCACACAGCTAAATGAATGGGAGAGTCAGGATTCCAATCCAAGTACTCTGATTCCAGACCATCACTTTGAATCCTCTAGTGAGGTCTGTCTGACTCCAAAGTTCACTCACCTTTCATGCTGCCACAAACAGTGGAGTAGCAGGCCACCAGAAAAGGCTTTCATGAGTTCTGGTTGTTCACGCTAGACATGTCCTCACCTAAAACCCCTCCGACGGCTGGGCATTCCCATGTCCACACCCACAATGGCTAGCAACACAAGCTCTGGAGCCAGCCTGCTGGGTTTAAATCCTGGCTCTGCCACTTCCTAGCTGTGTGTTTCTGGACCCATTAGCTCTCTGTTCCTGTTTCCTCCTCTCTGAAATGAGGCTAATACCAGTACCCCCCCTCATGGTTGTTGTGAAGATGAACATACAGGAAAAGAAAAAGGGCACATAAATCAGTGTCCGGCACCCGTAAGGCTCAAAGAAGACTAGTTCTTCATATTCTTGTGTTCCATCACTGTGCCCAGTTGCTCCTGGCCTGGCATGATGTTAGTGTCCGTCATGGAGAAGCTTGGTGTTTTAGTCATCTCGTGCCTTTGTAACAAAATACTGCAGACTGGGTAGCTTGGACAATAGAAATTTGTTTTCTCTCCATTCTGGAAGCTGGAAATCCAAGGTCAAAGTGCCAGCAGGTTTGCTTTCTCCTGAAGCCACTTTTTCCTTGGCTTATAGATGGCCAACTTCTCGCCGTGTCCTCACATGTCCTTTTCTCTGTGTGCTTATCCCTGGTGTCTCTTCTTAGAAGGATACCAGTCCTGTCAGGGTCACACCCTAATGATCTTATTTAACCTTCATCCCTACCTCTGTAAGAGCCCTATTTCCAAACAGTCATACTGGGGCTAAGGCTTCAACCTGTGAATTTGGGGGGACACAATTCAGTCATAATACCTGGTCTTCTACCTTTCAACCAGTGTTTCATTCCTTTGACAAAGTATTTATGGAGCACCTGCTGTGTGCCAGGCACTGGGTCCCTTTGTCTTATCCCTGCACTCTTATCTCTAGTCAAGGCAGGAAACCTCCCCCTCTTTTCTTTCATTGTGCGTGTGAGTGTGTATGCTGTGTGAGTTTGAGAGGTCTGAGTGTGAGTGTGTGCATTTCCTTTTTTTGCCCCACATTCTGAGTGGAAAATTTCAAACAGAATTGATGCACCTATGTGCCCACCGCCCAGTTTCACCAGTTACAAAGTCATAGCCTGTTCCATTGCATTCATACCCCTACCTGCTGCCCCTGCCACTCCCCCACTCTAGGATTATTGGGAAGCAAATTTCAGGCAAAATAGCCCATCCACAACATTTTAGTGTGTATCTCTAACAGATAAAAAGAGCCCTTTATAACATAACAGCAATACCATCATCCTAAAAAAGTAAAAAGAGTTACTTAATACAATCAAATTTCCATGATTGTTTAACACTTTATTTTAAAGATTTTTTTAAAAAGTCAGAATCCTGCTTAGGTTCACTCATTACAGGTAGCACATATGTGTCAGCTCATTTAACCTGTGGACCTCTGTGCCCACGCCTCTGATATTTTGTGGAAGAAGCCAGGTCGTTTATTCTGAGGTGTCTCCTGCACTCTGAATTTTGACCATTATGTCCCTGGGAGGTTGTTTAACATGATCCACTCTCTCTCTTATATTTCCTTTAATTGGAAGTAGGATCTAAAAACCTAATCAGATTTAGTTTCCATTTTTCAACCAGAATGTTCTACGGGCAGGGCTCTGTGCCACCATCAGAGACGCATAATGTCTGGTTGTCTCTCATTTGAGGATGTTAGGAGCCAGCGATGGGATTGCAAAATGCCCACATGCTATCATTTCATCTTCTTTTATAAGCTGGAGTATTTAAAGAAAACTCGCCCTCATCAACTATTTGGTTACCCTGAGGTACAGTTCATGAAGGAAAGGCAGAGAAAAACTTAATTATTTTCCTTTATTTACCAGTTTTTATTCAATGAGTTGATTCCCTGACATAAAGTTGAACATTTTTAAATACCATTATGGTTCAGGGTGTTTAAACATATTTTATATAATTAAATCCATTGCAGTTATCACTCTAACCGACATTCCAACTGTCCCATTGGCCAGTGGGTATCTTTCTGAAAGTGGCCCAACCTCATTTTGAACATTTTCTTTCCCTGACCTGGAAGCAGCCATTTCTCCAAGGAGCCCTAATCCCTTTTCGGTGGAAAGTGATACTGACAATCTGGGCGCTGGGGATAATTATTCCTATTGAGTTGGCCCTTCTCTCTAAGGCATTCCAATGAACAGAGCTAAAGAATCTTTCTTTTTTTTTTTTAAGATAAAAATGCATAATGGGTTTATTTCATTTCAGATGTAAGAATACTTCCTTTTTTACTTTCTTGATGTCATATCTGTACCTGTTTTCATTCCTGCTGAAAATTCCAGTTCCCTACAACATCAGCATGATTTCCCATTCCCTACTGCACACCCAAGACTCACAGAATGACACAGCCACTACAACATCAGTGTGATTACTGAAAATGGTTTAAGTTGTTTTACTTTCAATTCCTCTCATTCCTAGACCCAACTAGGGATGGCTGTGTTTTAAAATCTCTTTCGCTAGTTTCTTCATGTGCGATTATGCCACCAACTGACACAGTACTGTATTCATTTATTTCACTCTGCTTTTGAGTTTTGAGAGCTTGCTTATCAAATTTAAATCTTTCTCTTTAGTTGTGAAAAATATTTACATAGTTACAAATTTAAACCTCTGAAAGAAGATATATTCTGAGAAAGTCTAGCTTTTATTCCTTTACTCTCCACCCTGTTCCCTCCTTCTTTCCATAGATAATCTTGAGTTTGGGCCTCGTTCTTTCATCAGTTGTTATAATATGAGTCAGTGTGTGTGTGTGTGTGTGTGTGTGTGTGTGTGTGTGTCTCCCACCCCTCTCTACAATAAATGAAATCATAGGATTATTTTTTACCTCGTTTCCTTGGTTTTTATTCACTTACTAATATATTCTGGGGACCACTCCATGACATTATATAGACTATCCCTCATTTTTGTTTACAGCTGCCCATCCATCTTGTTGATTACTCCAGTTCATTCAGTCCGCTCCCTATTGCTGCCTCCCATTTGGGCTCTTTCCATTCTTTTGCTACTATAAATCATGCCGCTTTGTATAGCCTTGTACATATATATGTCTTTTCATAGATTTGCAAGAATATCTTTGGGATAGAGTTCTAGAAGCAGGGTCAGAGAGTGAATGCATAGGAATTTTGCTATATATTACCAAATTTCTTTTCACAGGAGTTGTGCCATTTTGCAGAACATTTTCCACCAGCAAGGTGCTAGAATACCTGCTTTCCCTGAGTCTCATGTGTCCTTGAACTCAGATTTTGTCTATGTGATGGATGAGAAGTATTCTCTCATTGCAGTTTTAATATATATATTCCCTTAGAATGAGGTTGAGCATCTTTTCAATCGTTAAGGAGACATTGCATTTAGGATCCTTGCCTACTCCTCCCGGCCTGACACCTGTCACCGTGAAGATGAACCAGAGAATATGAAGGACTGAATGCATAGAGTGGTCGTTTGAGCAGCACATGAGCAGGAGAAAAGAAGAACCAGCAAGGCAGTAAAACAATACACCAGAGAAAAGCAAAGTGGTGACCAAAGGCAGGATTTGGGTTTCCGTATCTGGAGATTTTAGATAGGGTTTTGTTATTTTTTTTTAACAAAATTCACATTTTATTTAAGTTGAAATAAACTATACAAAATTGATTTGTGCACTGAATGGAGGGTAGCCTAGACAGAAAGTGACCATGTGATCTACAGTTTTCTGGAAAGTAAGTAAGGAGATCACAGTCCATGATCCAAGAGGCTGGGCCTGTGCTGAATTGAATCCGAGAGAGTCCCTTTTCCTACTGAGGCTATGCATGGGAATCCAAGGACTGAGTAGTAGCCCCCTACAAACACACACCTCCAAGGTCTCACCTGTCCATTGGACAAAGAGAGGAATGTACTAGCAGGTTCAGTGAGAGCAGAGATGGGTCTTAAAAACTGGGGTTACCCAGGAAGTGACAATACCCTTGTGCAATTTACTCCCTCAATGTTTTTATAAATGCTGTGTTATTACTTAATTTCTCCATGTCTTAACTTACTGAAAATGGGGTGATAATCCCTACCTACAAAACGAGAATAACAATAGTACCTGTCTTTTAGTGTTGCAGTTGTCACAAAGATAATCCTCGTCAAGTCCTGATGCACAGTGAACTCTCAATCCCAGTGAGCTCATTGCTGCCAGCCATGGCTGTAGTACCATTATGCACTGCAGGTGGATTTGGAGACAGAGGTCCTGAAGTGAAATCCCAGCTCTCACTTCATTACTTCTTGATCTAGTCTCTTAGCCTACTTAGCCTAAGTTTTCTCATCTATAAAATGGGCATAATAACTGCATAAATGTTATGTGGTTTTAAATGAAATAATACACATAACGTAGCATTGTAAGTCATTGATATGAGTTTCTACTCATATCATTTGTATTACTGTTCTTAGGTTAATTAAACTTCCTAATGTAACACTCTGTTAAGAATGCTTGACAATCAGAGTACCTTGGTGGTTTAGTCAGTTGAGCCTCTAATTCTTAATTTCAGCTCAGGTCATGATCTCAGTATGGTGAGATTAGCCCACTGTCAGGCTCTGTGCTCAGTGGGAGTCTGCTTGGGATTCTCTCTCCCTCCTCCCCACCCCTGGCAATCTCCCCCCTCGCTCTCTAAAATAAATAAATAAGTCTTTTAAAAAAGAATGTTGACAATTATTTTCAGTCTTTCCAAGAAGTTCATAGAATTGAGAGAGGAAGGGTGCAGTATATTTGATCCTGTTTTATGAAACTGATTAACTAGGGAAGCATGCAAAAACAAAAACAAAAACAAAACAAAACAAAACAAAAAAAACCTGCAGAAAAAAACAGCTACTGAGTAGCTCTTCATTTTCTTCCTCGTCTTGTTTAGGACATTTTTGGCATCTGATAGCTCCATAGTAAGGAATTCCAAAGGACACAGGGGTTCTTCGAAAAGTGGAAGGCTGCTTAGTTTTGGATCTCTGGATTTATGGTGTCTTCCTAGGTCCGAGTCCAGGCTCTATCACCAACTAAAGCAGAGCTGGTTGCTGCACCTCCATAAACCTGTCCTAGCTGTAAAATGGGGGAGATTAATAGCACCACCCTTGCAGGATTTGTGTTCTGTGAAGAGTGAGCATGTCTGTCCCTGTGAGTCCATGAATGGCCGTGGTGGTGACGATGGCCACAGTGTGGGTGGTGGTTGGTGCCGGCATCCTCCTCATCGGTCCTGGGGAGGTACCAGGTGGGTAAGGTTAGAGTGCGTTAACAAACAAGCCCCCAATCTCAGTGGCTTAAAAGCAGGAATTGGTACTCACATAGGCTGCCTGAGCTGCATGTTTAACACTGGCCATCAAGGGGCCCTGCCCCTTTGTCACTCAAAGGCCCAGCCCGAGGGGACTTCCATCCTGACACTTGCTCTCACCATCAACGAGGCAGAAAATGGCAAATCTGGCGCCAGCTCCTCAACTTTTCCTATGGGCGGAACCTGCGCCACTACCGCTCTCGTGTGATTGGTCAAAGTGGTCACGTGACCTAAGATAACTTAAAAGGCATGCACGGTGAAATCTGACCACCTACCAGAAGGAGAAGGACGGGGCTCGCTCTGATGAGCACCGCAAGGGCCAAGGGTCCAGCTGTAGGAGGAGGCGATGGTGAAGGAAGGGTGCTGGTGGGAAAAGGAAGCTGAGGGATGGGAAGAGTGAGACCGACCGACCAAGGGACTGAGAGGACAGGCGGAGCAGGATCAGAAACATGTCTGCACTACCCAGTGTCTTGTGGAATCACCTGCCATGAACCACATTCATTCATCCTTCCATGCATTCATGCATTCATTCAAGCAATGATTACTGATTGCTGCCATGAAGGGATGATTGTGTGCCAAGCTCTAGGCTAAATGCTGGGGACTCCAAATTTGGAAAGACCATGAACAAGGCCCCTGCCCTCAAGGAACTTACAGTGGAGTAGGTCACAGCCGAGCTCCGAGCTGAGCTTGGGGATCTGCCCACTGCCCGTGCCAGAGGTGGCGGGATCTCTGCTTTTGCCGCAAGCCTGATGCAAGGAGCAAAGAGGAAAGGAAAAACCAGTGCAACCCAAATATTAGCTGTACTTCAGCCCTCCTAGAATGACAGAAGACTTTGTTTAAAGGATTATTTTTATTTCTCCCCTCTGGCCTTTAATAAAAGTTCAAATGATGTAACTGAGCATGTCTATAAAGGTCCCAAAAGACAGAACTCACAGTTTATATAGTTTATGTAATTTTCCATAAAAACAAAAACAATACTTGTTGGCAGATAACATTTTATAGAGAGAGTTTTTATTTGTTTGTTCATTTGTCCCCCCCAACACAAGAAAGTTGTTTCTCTCCCTTCTGTTCCCCAGCTCCCTGTGGTGGTCATCTGACTTCGCCCAGTGGCACCATCCTGTCCCCGGGCTGGCCTGGCTTCTACAAGGATGCCCTCAGCTGTGCCTGGGTGATTGAAGCCCAGCCAGGCTACCCCATCAAAATCACATTCGACAGGTGCCTGCAACCACAGCCTTGGAGGGAACAGAGCCAGGGGTGGGGTGGGGGGGTAGATTTCTTAGGAGTGGTGGTGGAGGGGAGCCTGGGGTTGAGGGCGGAGGACCAGCATGCTCGCTGAAATGTTAGCAAAGTCAGAGAACGTTGGAACAAATTGCCCTGGGTGGAGACAGGCCACATGGGCTTTGCGCTTGGCCTTGGTTTCACCTCAGTAGTGGGGTTTGTGTTGTTCATGACTGGAGGAGTGAACAGAAGGGTGGGTAGGGTATCACTTGGGATATCAGAGCCCTTCTGTCCCCCTCACACCCAGTGACAGAGAGTGGGCAGATAGACACCATCAGATGTTGAAGCAGGCATTGGCATCTGAGGAGTATAACTCTAAAATTGGCAGCATACGAAGGCAGCTTCCTGACCTTTGACCCAAATCCTGCTCATATGCTGCATTTCCTGTTCCCACCCCAGGCATGCCCCTTCAGTGGGGAAAGTAGCCACCCAAATATGAGCAGAAACTTCTTCCAGACAAAGCATCCATGGCCTAGAATAGCAGTGCTCAAACCTTTCCATGAGAGTCCAATAGTAAATATTCTAGGTTTTGTAAGCCACCTGTGGTTATATGTTGCATATTTTCTGTTTTCTTTAAAACATACCCCTTTATAAATGTTAAAAACCATTCTTAGCTCTTAGGCCATACAAAAACAGGCTATAGAATAGATTTGGCCCTGGGCTATAGTTTACTGAATTCTGGCCTAGAACATTCTGACCCCCCCCCCCCATGAGACTAGTCGTGCCTTTAAGTCTGAAGATGTGTCTTGGCTCAAGCCACAGGGAGGACTGAGAGAGTGCTGAGCCATCGGAGGTGGGGGAGAGGCTAAATGTAGTGGAGAAGGCCCTTTCCTATCACTAATGAATGTGTGCAGATTATATTAAAATGTCCCAGCCTGCCAAAATCTGGTTGTTCTGAAGTCCTGGGCCAGGTAGGGCCTTTTTTCATTTGCAAGTTAATAAGCCTCAGGTTTCTCAAGAAGTCTACATTCCCATCTTTGGCAGATTTAAAACCGAGGTCAACTATGATACTCTGGAAGTTCGAGATGGGCGGACATACTCATCACCCTTGATCGGGGTTTACCATGGGACCCAGGTCCCCCAGTTCCTCATCAGCACCAGCAACTACCTCTACCTCCTCTTCTCGACCGATAAGAGTCACTCAGACATCGGCTTCCAGCTCCGCTATGAGAGTGAGTATTGGCAGGGAGGCAGATGACAAGGTGGGCTGGGAGGAGGGTGCAGGGACCACGGACTATTCCAGCAGTGGGTCCCCAACTTGGCCCCATCCCAGGGGCTTCCTCAGCCTGTGCTCCTGGGGGGCACTCGCCTACTCTCAGCATCTGTCAGAGCCCATAGGAGCTCAGAGGGGAGCCTTTGGAAAGAGTGAAGTCTGATGACCCACATACCACAAAGCCTCTTCTACCTGCAGGTGACTGGGAACCACCATGCTGGGCTATCTGGGGACAGTGTTTGAGGATGGTGAGGCTGAAATGTGATAGCATCTCTTGCTCACCCTCACTCCCCCATCACCTTCTGCATCCATCTCTGCTGCCTCAGTTGAACAAGATGGATGTCCCTTCTACTCTTTGTAGACCAGTAGAGAAAGTGCTGGCCGAGAGCGCTATGAGGGCAGCCCCATGTTCTTAATCATGTCTGTATCCCCAAGACTTAGCATGGTGTCTAAACCATAGTGGACACTCAACTTATGTTAATTGAATGAATGGACGGATGGACAAATACTAGAATCAGCTTATTTTCTTTGAGAAACAGGTCTTCAGATGTCTTAGCAGATGTCGACAGCCACACTTGACACATGGGTAAATGACAACCTCAGCTTTCTGTAAATCAGGGTTCTCTCCTCCCTCCCTTTGTGGGCCAGCTAGGGTCCTTCTGTGGTGATGGTTAGCTGTCTATTCCAGCTGTGGGCTCTCTTTTCCAGCTATAACACTGCAGTCAGACCACTGTCTGGATCCAGGGATCCCTGTAAATGGGCAGCGCCATGGAAATGACTTCTATGTGGGCGCTCTAGTGACCTTCAGCTGTGACTCAGGCTACACGTTAAGTGATGGAGAGCCCCTGGAGTGTGAGCCTAACTTCCAGTGGAGCCGGGCCCTGCCCAGCTGTGAAGGTGAGACACACCTTGCAAAGGGGTGCTAAGGTAGTGGATTCCTTTCCTGCTGTGGAAGACCAGGAGCTAGAAGGGGCATTGACTCTCCCACCCATTAGTGAGGGTTGAGGGTTGAGAGAAGATGGCTCCCCAGCTCCCAGGAGGATTGGTTGGGGATGGGGATATAGGGTGGTGTGAGGGAGCTCCCTGGGCCACTCCAATCTTTCAACACTGTCTTTACTCCTGTAGCACTCTGTGGTGGCTTCATTCAAGGCTCCAGTGGGACTATCTTATCACCAGGGTTTCCTGACTTCTACCCCAACAACTTGAACTGTACCTGGATTATTGAAACATCCCATGGCAAGGGTGAGTGGTTAGGCCTGGAGCAAGTATTGGACTGTGACATGGTCAGAACCCCATGTTCTCCAGGTCAAGGTGGCCTCAGTGGGGATCTCCCTATGTAGTGACCTCAGCATTTGGTCTGAATTTTTCTCAACCGGAATACTCCCATAAACTTCCCATCTCTTTGAATCACAGAATACATTCCACAAATATTTTTAAGAATCTAAAATCTTCATGCTAGAAGGTACTGTAGAAATTACCAGCTATGAAACCCTACATAATGCAGAAATCTTCTCTAATTGCTCCCGACAAGATGGCACCACACCTGCCTAAACAGCCCCAGCAGTGGGAAGGTGGCCAACACATTCAGCAAATAGGCACCTGGTGTCATTTTTTGATAGATCTGACCCCTCCTAATAGCCTATTAGATGTTTCTGAAACTTTTTTCCTTGTTCTGTGTGCTGGAGTAAAATAGGATCCATCTGCCCCCTCTCCTCATGTTCACCCTTCAGACACTGGACCCGTGAACCTCTTCTTACATAGCTCAGCTGTTCCTCAGATGCCATGTTTTCATATTCCTCACCAGTCTGGACTGTTACCTCAACTTCCCTCACATGAATAATCTTTGGAAACCCAAGTTCAAAGGAAGAGTGCTGGTTAGAAATAAACAGGAAATAATATAGTCTTTGATTCAGCAAATATTAATTGAATAATGCCACCCATGTGGCAGACTCGGGCTGGGAATAAACAGTAACCAGGCACATATGGCTTCTATCCTCAGAAGCTTATTCTGAAGTTCATCCAGGGTCACAGTTCTTAACCCCTCTGCACTGTAGCAAATATGTTAATGCTTAGACTGCACTGTAGATGTTTTGATTTTCCATGTTGGAGATGGAAAACAGGCATCTTTGATTTCTGAAGATTTCACTAGTAAATCTGATGCATGCCCTCGAATAAGAACCTCTCATCTAGAAGAATTAACATGTAGAAAAGCCATGAAAAATTTTTAAAAGAGTAACTCTTTCAGATAGTAAAATGTTTTTGGCTAAAATAATTTTAACAATGTGGTATGAGTATTGGAATGGACACACAAACCAATGCAGGCATATGAAGGTCCAGACGTAGAGTCCTATGTGTGTGTATGTGTGTGAGACTGTGCATGCACACACATGCACACTTGTTTATGTGTGTGAGAGAGACAGTTTGTAGTATATAATTAAAGTGTCATTTCCAATCCATTGAAGAGAGGATTGATTATTTAATAAATGCTTTTTAAACACTAGACTTAAACACTTGGGAATAAAAGAAAAGAACCAAACAGACCTCATACATTTAACCACATAAATTCCAATACTAGAAGAACATAAAAATCTAACCCCAGGTGCGGAGGTACTATACAGAGTAATACTAAAAGCAGAATCCATAAAGGCAAAGACTTTAAGATTTGATTAAATAAAACTTTGAGTGGATTTACGTAAAAAAAAAGGGGGGGGCCATAAAAAATTCAGACAGTAAGTGGACAAAATTACTTTCAACATAAATAATCAACTAAAGATTACCAACCTGATGCATGGAGAGCTCTTAAAAATCCTAAAGAAAGACGCACCTGGTCTCTAGGCCTGTAAAATGAGCAAAGCTATAAATGCTTCAGAGTAGAAGAAATAGAGATGAAAGGACATTGACCCCACTCATAATTAAAGACATGCAAATTTAACCAGTAATGAAATACCATTTCTTTTTTCAAGTCAGCAGAGAATATCATAACAGTATGGGAGACAGTGTGCAGACATGAATATTCTTCTTCAGCACTGACATTGTATAAAATGGTTGAAATTCTCTGGATGATGGTTCCATGATATGATTCAAAAGTTTTCAAAATATATGTGCTTTTGGACCCAACAATTCCACTCCTTGGAATATATCTGAAAAAAATATGTACAACTGTACATCAAGATTTAGCTGCAAGGGTGCTTCCTAAAATACTTTACTAATTGGAGGATTAGTTAGCTACTGAATTGTCCGTCAATGAAGAAATGTTAAATAAAGATATGATACCTATATATAATGCAACAGCTATGAAAAGCCATAATGTGAGAGAATATTTAAAAACCTACAGGGTAGGGGTGCCTGGGTGGCCTAGTTGGTTAAGTGACCAACCCTTGATTTGAACTTAGGTCATGATCTCAGGATTGGGGGATCAAGGACCATGTTGGGTTCCGTGCTGAGCATGGAATCTTCCTAAGATTCTTTTCTCCCTCTCCCACTGGCCCACGTTCCTCTCTTTCTTTCTTTCTTTCTCTCTAAAATAAAAGTAATAAAATATTTTTTAAAAATAAAAAAAAGTTTAAAAAATAAAGACCTACAGGTGTAGTTGTATTACATTGTTAAGCCTAAAGAGATGTTTGCCAAAAGAACATAGTTTATAAAAACTAAACCAGGATATGTGTACAGAAAATTATCTGAAAAGTTATACCTCAAGACATTAGTGCCACTACTCTCTTATTTTTATCTTCTCCATTTTTTCTAATTTTGAGAAATAAAAATATTACATGTAAACTATAGTATTTGTGTAAAAAAAAAAATTATAAAAAAAGTCACTCAAAGTCTCCCCACGTGTGCTTAAGGACTTCACTTTTGCCTCTAATAGGCCTGACCTAACTGGGATTAGGGTGGCATGCAGCTTCTTGGGGAGAAAGGACCCTGCAGGCAGTCAGGGTGAGGCCTGGTTGTCCCCTTCTCCTTGAGGAGAGGAGGGATTAGGGCAGCATCTTTGTTCATCCTGCAGAGCTGTTTCCAGCAAGTCTTGGCCAGAGTGGGCCAGTAGGGGAGCCAGAAGCTCCTCTGTGGCATCAAGAGGGCAAGAAAGGTAGCCCCCTCATAATCCTTAAAGGAACATCCCCCAGTAGTCATGATTTTCTTTCTGTCTGGCATCTGTAATCATGGGGGGGCAGGGTATGTTTCTCTATGCCTTTCTATATGTGTCTTTGTCTAGAAGTCAATGCGATTCAAATATTGAGCAAATGCTTATGTCATACTTGCACTTAAACTTGGTGCTAGGAAAACCCAGTGGCATGAACCTGGCATTGAACCACTTTGGCATTGCCTGCCTTCAGGAAGATTAGAGTCCATCTAACGTACCATGGCCAAGAGTGGATAAGGGTAGCAAACATCCAGTGACCACCCTAGGGCTTGGTTAGGTGGTGTCCTGAAGTTGAAACTTGGGCCAGTCTTCAGGGATGAACAAGTATTAACCAGGACAAGAGGTGTTCCAGGCAGAGAATCGATACAGGGTCACTGATGTATGACCCGGTCACTTCTTCCTTAGGACCATTTAAAGGCTTTACCAGACCCTTAGTATAAAGCTTGAAGTTATAAAATAGCTGGTGTGAGCCTATAGCCCTTGCTCACCTTTCTCAGCCTCCTTCTGAGTTCTGTAAATACTAAGTCCTAGCTACATTGAAGCTCTCTCAGTTCCTAGAACTTCCCAGACTTTTGTTGTCCTCTAGAGCTTTGTGTCTTGGGATGCTGTTCTTCTCCCTGGAATACTTTCCCTCCTGCACCATCTCCACCACCCCTCTTGTGTGGCCAGCTCTTCATCTTCTGAACTCACTTCCTATAATGAGCCTTCCGGACCCTTTCTTCCGAGGCCTGGGTGTGAGCTGGGCTCCCTTTCGTGGGCTCCCACATGATTTTGTGCCTTCCTGCTCCCTGCACACAGACTCCAAGCCCTTTGGGAGACATGTCTGCCTTGTTTCCTGCAGCTTCCCTAGGTTCTGGCTCTATGCCTGACACATGAGGAACTCAAGAAATATTTATATGAATAGAATTAAATTGAACTCAGACCCTTATGCAGAGGGCAATGCCTGTAAGAGTATCTCAGGTTAACAAATCCATTAGGTTACTGACTCTGATTGATCCCCAGGAGGCAGAGGAACAGCTGGAGAAACTTGAACTCTATGAAATTCAGAATTATTCAACTTCCCAGCCAAAGGGAATGGCTAATTCAGGAGTCCAAAGAATGGGCCCTTGCTGAGACCCCAGAAGTGAAATTTTTTTCAATCCATAAGGCTGTCTAGGAGTTAGACAAGCTGAGCAAAAAGAAAACCTACTATGTGTCAGACACCATGCTGTGGGTTCTGCATCTGCTATGCTAATTGTTCCTCACTCCAAGAATTAAATGTTACCTATGAGGAGATGCTATCATCCCCATGTTATGGTGGAAGAAACTAGAACTCAGGACACACTTGAGCAACTTCGGCCCAGACCCTTCAGCTGGTAGATGGGCCGTTGACCCAGGTCTGGGTCCCCTCCCAAAGCCCACGCTTTTTCCACAGCTCTGAATGTCTGCCTGGCATGGTACTCATCCTTCATAGGATTCGACATGATCACGCCAGTGAAGTATCAGTTTGTGTGTGCATCTGTCACACCAAATCTGGATTCAGACTCCAACATGGGGCCTCTGTGACAATGTCTTCATTTTCTCACAATGACCAAAAGAGCCTCAAGCAATCAGCACAGCTGGGAAACCCAGGGGCTTCATCTCAGTTGTTTACTCATCCTTAGAATGCCAGCCAAATGTTTACTCCTATGGAGGAACTGTGTTTGCACGCTGAAGAATAGAGTGCGAGGCTTAGCGCTTCATCAGCTCCAATTCCCTGTACTGTGTCTGATCCAATCGCTACCCAACCCTTGTTTTACCAGGAGGGAAAGACATTTCCACCGAGCCTTTTCCCAAGCACTGTAGACAGAACAGTTTCTCGTGTGCACCTGTGTTGATGTGTTGGGAGGAGGATAGGATACATGTGGGCACACATACCTGTACATCCCCAAAATGCTCATACCCATCCTGTCAAAGACTGTGACCCCGTGTAGTCTTCCCAACCCTCTGGGCTTAGTTAGCACTCTTATTCTGTGCCGCCATTCTGGGCTCTCACTATGGATGTGTCAGTCTCCTCCACTAAACTGAGAGATCTTTCTCACTGCTTAGCCCAGCCCTGGCACTTAGTAGGTGCTTAGGATTTGTTCCCTTGAGGAAATAGGTCCATAGATGTAACATAGTCGCTTGGGCACAGGGCATTTACAAGCTGCATGCCTAGTTCCACCACCTCTATGGGCTTCTCTTTCCCCTGCCCCCACCCATAGAATCCCCAAAACTCTGGGCTTACCAGGTCCCATCCATAGAGAAGCAAGACTATGAAAACATTTTAAATATTTTAGCATTGAGAGCTTGGACCCAAACATGATTTATCAAAAACTTGTCGCTAATTATCTAGAGAAGTATTCCTCAAACTTTAATCTTCCTACAGATCTCCTAGGGACCTTGTTAGCATGCAGATTCTGATTTGGAAGGTCTATGACAGAGGCTGAGATTCTGCATTTCTAACAAGCTTGCAGGCGAGGCCCATACTGCTGGTCCGTGGACTTTGAATAGCAAGTGAATCCAGCCCCCCTAGTCTAGCCAAGCACCTGCCCTTAGCACGCCCACAGCATACATTCCCATGGGTGTGCTGATGTGTGAGTGGGCATGCATTTACACACAGGCCCACCCAAACACAGACGGCCATCTGGATCTGGTCCAAGAGCTGCTTCGGGTGTTGAGATCCTACCACCCCATCTTTCTCACCGCCAGACCCATCTCAGTACCTGGCCACCCCTCCTGCCTGTTCTCTCTCTGTAGTGGGAGAAGCAGTGTCATGGAGCTGTTTTACACAACCCTGTAATCAGACTGCACCCAGATCCCAGCTCTGCCACCTGCTAGATGGGTGACCTGGACACGTGCCTTTCCTCTTCGTGCCTCAGTTTCCTTGGGTGTAAAATGGAGATGAGTTATTGGTGGGGTTAACTGGGTTTTCAGATCTTCTCTTCCAATTGATAGGGGCCAACTACAGGGCAATAAAACACATAGCATAGTGCCACGCAGATACTTAGTGCCGAAATGTTAGTGAATATTATCGCTTTTGTTTAGTGCTTGCCATTCTGCCCCCGGAACATTCTGAATGATGTTTGATAGCGCTTTTGTCACTCTGTACTGTAGCTCTTTGTTGAATGTCTTGTATATCCCCTTGCTCCTCCCTGGCCCTGGATCCTAGCCCAGAGGAAGCACTTGTCAGATATACAAATACTTGTTGAGAAATGAATGAGAGAATCTGTGAATGAGTGAAAGGCTATGAAGCATTCTCACAGACCTAGCCATAAATCTTTCAAATTTGACAACCATAAGGCGGTGTCCTTCTCCCTGACCTGTGGGCAAATGGCATATTCTGGATCATTCAGACGCATTCATTCTGGTTCCCCTGTATGTGACTATCAGTGCATGCTCATACCCCAACCCACTGGTAGACGTCCATGGACTGGAAATATTTGTGCCAATCCTGTCTCGCACTACGGCTGTTGCAGCCATCTCAGTTTGTCACCCGGACCCTTCCGGTCTCTTGACAGGTGTGTTCTTTACATTCCACACCTTCCACCTGGAGAGTGGCCACGACTACCTCCTCATCACCGAGAACGGCAGCTTCTCGCAGCCCCTGAGACAGCTGACCGGCTCACGGTTGCCGGCCCCCATCAGCGCTGGACTCTATGGCAACTTCACTGCCCAGGTCCGCTTCATTTCTGATTTCTCCATGTCCTACGAAGGATTCAACATCACCTTCGCAGGTAAAGCACGTTGGGGTTCCCTGGGGGAGGAGATGGCAGAATATTCTGCCTCTCCCTCTGCTGCCAGTCTCTGGTCTTCCCAGCAGATGGACATTGATCCACTTTCCAGTCCCTGGGAGAATGACCTCACTTTTGCTGCAGCAAAAGATTGTTGGGTTAGATACAATGAGGCCTCCCTGTGATGGGCTGGGAAGCAGGTGTTTGGGGGAATCTTCCCTGAAGGTGTTTTAGATCCACTCTGAAAATCACCAGTATAACTGGTTGGACTAGGACATCCCCTCCTGTCCTAGGAATACATAATTCTTCTGCTGATTTCACTTCCACTGTTTCATGACCCCAGCAATTAAAAAAGAAGAGGAAGAAGAAGAAAGGGATTTGAAATGAACATATTAGAGTCTTATTTGGGGACTTCTTCACCAATGCTTATTTAGTAGTAAAAAATATTTATCCCTGTGTTTAAGAATCCTATGCAGAAAGCTCTTTAATTTGGCATTCCGGAAGAAAAGCAGACCCTTTCACTGCTCTGGTCCCAAGTACCCCACCACTCTTGTCCCACTGCTTCCCAGAGTGTCTCTACTCATCCCATGGGATCTCCCAGGATGGGCAAGAGATATCTGGCCTCTAGGAACTGGGATGTGGCCCAGCTCAACCCCACGCTGTCCCTCCAACAGAAGCCATCTGCCATGGGCCTGGCCAGGTCATGGCCAGGGACATATCTAGCCACTATACCTCCCCTCATCTAAGGAAACCTCCTTCTCTTTACTACATAGAGCCCTGGGGCACTGTGCCCCAGAAGGGAGATACCTTTTGGGACAATGGAAATTGTCACTTCTGTGCCCTCACTAGAGGTACTGGGCTGATCCCTGGGTGATAAGTGCCATTCCATCATGCTTGCCATCTGCCTCCAGCACCAGCATTGCTGGGACAGAGTTTGAGTGAAGCATTTGGATTCTTTCTCCCAATATAAGTTGCCCTCGGCTGGGTCATACATTCTGACCCTCTAGAACCAAGCTGATTGAATTTATCTGGGTCAATGCCTAGGGAGAGAGAGGCAGGAAAGTCTTTGAGCCCTGAGGCTTGGAGTTAATATGGGGATGAAGGGTCAGAGGAGGGAAAGGTCAAGTCACAGGGACCCTCATAAATACTTCCAGGAAGGATGCTTCCAGGAAACTCGGTGTCCTCTCTTTGCTTGCAGTGGGGAGCCATCCCCAGTACCAAAAGCATGGTGTTACCTCACTGTGTGTCTCTCTGCCTCTATTCTTCTTATAATCATTTTTTTTTCTCTTTACCTTTTGTGGGCCAGTGTGTATGTATTCTGACCTCTGTCTGTCATTATCTCTGGCCCTTTTCTCCCTGGTGTTTGTGTCTATATGTTTCCATATTCTGTCTCTGACCCCAGCATTCCTGCTCCTTTTCCAGAATATGACTTGGAGCCTTGTGAGGAGCCTGAGGTCCCAGCCTACAGCATCCGGAAGGGCTTGCAGTTTGGCGTAGGCGACACCTTGATCTTCTCCTGCTTCCCCGGGTACCGTCTGGAGGGCACGGCCCGCATCACGTGCCTGGGGGGCAGACGGCGCTTGTGGAGTTCGCCTCTGCCAAGGTGTGTTGGTAGGTGGTCACGTGCTTTCATTTTGCTTCACTAATGGGGTGGGCCAAAAGTTAGTCAATTGCTGTGAGGTGGTGAAACACACGCGGGCCCAGAGGCCAACAGGCTTGGGTTTGGGGACTGCCTTAGCACACACTTGCTTGCAGTGGGGCCTCGGATGGGAGGCCTAACCTCCTTGCCAGGCTCTGAAGAAGACTCTTCCGAGCTCCGGGCCCCGGGGGGTGGGGAGGTAGAGTGATATCCAGGGAGCAGGGACAGTTGCTGGTCCTCATTTGTAAGGCTGATGGCTCTGCTCGCTAAGGACTTCACACAGGGCCGGATGGAACACAGCCTGGATGAATGCTCACCGTTAGCATTACAGTGAAATCTTGCGTAAAACCCCAATATGCCAGAGAGCTAGAAGCCGCAGTGTGCTGATTGCAACAGGGGCCGTGAGGTCAGCCCAGCCAGAGACCTCTCTGTGGAGCCTGGGGCTCAGCGAAGGACAGTCATAAACAGGCTGGCAAGATGGACAGGGCTGGGGCTGCACAGTCACCAGGGTCAGGTCTCCGCTCAGTCACTTACCAGCTGTTAGATCTTGGGCAGGCCACCAAACCCCCTCCACCACAGCTTCCTGGCTTATAAAACAGAGATAATAATAGGCAATTCACAGGCTTCATTCCAGAGTAGTTGACATAATTTGCATAAGCCAGTGGGGGGCCATGTAATTATCACCATTTTCCCAATAACCTTTTTATTGTTATTTATCAATAACCAATAACCTTTTACAGTCCCAAAGGGCAAACATTAAAACAATAGATGCAGATTTCCATTTTGGCCAGTTAAGTCATCCCAAAGTTTATCCTTTCTCCCATAACCAACCCCTGAGCCTCCACCCACCCTGACTGAGACACACATACAGACCTACACGTTCCCCCACGTTCAGTGTCTGTCTGGCCACCAGCAGCTCTTTCCTTCTCCAGGAAAACATCTTCAGCTAAGTAGGTCTGGGGGAAAATTTTCTTGAATGGGATTATCCGGGACCACAGATGCACACACTCCTTAAACTCTTGCCTCATTGATCTCATTACATAAACTCATTCTTTAACTTATTATTCCAATTACTGTGTGTTCATGACACCTCACAACATTTTCATTATTACATTTGTCTTCTGTTTCATGTGTTATTAATAATGCACAGCAATTATAATCACCTCTAATTACCACCAGCCCTGCAACAGAGCCTCGGGCTGGAGATTTCATGGGAATGCCCACCCTGGGGATGCTCCCAGTTGCTACAGGCACTGTGGGTGTAAATTGGATGACTTAGCCCATACAGTGTTACCAGGAAACATTCTTGGCTGCGAAGGAGATGAACAGCCCTGGGCTCTAATTCATGGTGTGATGGGTTGACACAGCCCTTGACCTTAGGGGCCCCTGGACTCCATGCGGAAGAGACAGCCCTGCTCCAAGGGTCCTGGTCTGCAGCAGGAGACATGGCCCTGTCCTTGGGAGTCCCGGTATGATAGAGAAGAGTGAACCCTCTGCCTCCATAGCCCCAGACTGATGGATAAGGCACAGTCCCTTTCCTTAATGAGACCTCTTCTGATGAGGATGACAGAAGTCACAGATGCCTCAGTCAGTGGCAGGACTTTCCTGTGCATATGACTGTTTGTTTCTCCGGAACATTTATTTGTTTCCACTGATGCCTGTGTTTAGCTTTTCAGTGCATCTGCTCACCTCCCCTGTTACTTTGGAAACTCTCCCAGAAGCAAGTGTCATGTCCCTCTACCTTCCTGTACCTTCCCTGGTGCCTGAGGCAAAGGTCCTGTCAGGGAGTCCGGCCCTGGTGATAGGCCAAGGACTGGCCCCATCTGAAGCTATCAGCTCTGTGTCTCTCCTCATCAAGGTGTTGGGCTGTGGGGGAGAGGAGACGAGCATGTTGGGGCAGCAGGAGCCCCAGAGCTATCGTGCAGGAAGCCAAGGCCAGGGAAGGTGTCCAATAACATGCCAAAGCCCATGTTTACGGGAAGCCAAATTTAAGAACTAGGCAGAGGGCAAGAGGCATCAGGACTAGTGAGGATGCTGTGAACGCACTTCCGAAGAAGCTTCTCGGGCTTTCTGCCTGCCCCAGAACACAGGCACTTAGGGCTCTGAATCAGGTAAGCCGAGTAGTTTCACCTGGGATTAATGGGGAAAAAGAGGAATCACACTTATTGGGAGCCTACTGTATGCTAACCAGTCCCCACATGCTCACTTGTTTAATCATAAAATCTCATGCATTTATTCTCTGTAGTCTTACACAGATGCTATTAATGCCCAGATGAGGAGATGAAGAGACTGAGGTTCAGAGTGTTGATATAACTCAGCTGTCTGTCTCCAAAGTCCATCTTATCCCACTGCTCCCCATGCCTCTCCCTAGTTGGAGGGATTGCTGAGTAGCAATAGTGTGTGACTCCAGAAATAACGGAAAACTGCTTCAGGGTGCTGCCCACGTGACAAGACTGAGTAATACAGGGGCACAGTCCTCAGCACCCACTCCCCAAATCCCCACCCTCATCTCCAGGCCCCCAGAAAATGTCCGCATGGTGCCTGTCCACAGCTATCACTTTAGTCTTATGCCCCAGCTCACCACATTCATTATGTGCATTTGGACACTTTGCAGACAGTCTCTAACACAAATGATCAGTCCCCTCTAGGAAAATATCATGGGTGGCTTAAACACCAGATACCTCTTATGTTTCTAGAGCCCAAGCAGCCTAAGATCAAAGTACCAGCAGATTCTGTGTCTAGTTGAGTTCCTCTTCCAGCCTGCAGATAGCAGCTGTCCTTACAAGGCAGAGAGAGGGCTCTGGTCATTTCCTCAGCTTATGTGGTCACTAACCCCAATCACCTGTGAAGGGCCCACCTCGGGATACCATCGCACTGAAGATTAGGGCTTCAGTGTATGGATTTGGCCTGAGGCCACAAACATTCAGTGCATGGGAATGGCTTATATAAACTCCTAGGAAAGTGAAGCTGTCCTGAATTGGCCAGAGCTCAGGGAGTAGGGCCCACTGAAAAAGTAAGGACTTGTGGGACATGGACACTGTCTTCAGAGGTCTAAGAACAGCCTTGGAGACAAGAGGACACACACATAGGTGTAACCAAGATCACAAGAGGCTCAGCTCTGAATGTCCCTGTGTCACAATCTCCATCTATATTGCCTTGGCCTAGCATATATCAGACTTAGGACAATTAGGGTTAACTGTATAGCCCATTGGTTGACCTCAGGGACAACCTTCTACCAATGACTGCGCCCAGAATAGGGACACCAAGGGATGGTTTCAAGAAAGCAGACTTGCTACCATCAACCTCAGAGATTCAAGATGTGCTCCCAATTCCCCATATGTCCAGACAAGTAATGTGCCTGCCATCTGGACTTGTATTTTCATCCTTCTGGAACCTAATTATTTTTAGGACTGTACATCTTCTGAGGTCTGTGCCCTCCATATTCATTCATTCACTCATTTCACAAATATTTATTTTACAGACAATCTGGGCTAAGCCTTGGAAGTTTAGATTCATTAAGCATGACCCTAGTCCTCAAGTAACTTACATTTCGAGTGGGGGCTTTAGGCAAGTAACAAGCAGCCAGGGTGCAATACAACAGATGCTCTGATCCAGGGAAGTGTGGGGAGGGAGGACTTTACAACTATTAAAGACCCTAGAGAGACAGCTGAGGGGCTCTGCAACCATGCCCTGCCACTGAGCTCCCTCCCCTTTCACCTTCTCATGCCCGCCCCGCCCAGGCACTGAATGGAGGCAGAGAGACAGAACTAGGACCCAGCCCCAAAGGATCAACAGGAAGAAACAGAAATGTTTACAAATGGGGAAATAAAATGTGATGACAGCTATAAACAAAAGTACGGGAACAATGGGGAAAGAAGGACTAATTCTGGAGGAGGAGAAAAAGATGTTGAGAGGAAGCTATGAATTCATTAGCTATTGAATGAAACAGGGTTTCAGTGGGTCTATGCTAAAACTTTCTCCAAAGCTTCAGTGGCCTTAAAGTCCAGGACCAGGAGGGTTGAATTCTCAGCCCCCTCCTCTTGGTAAATGGAGAGACTTGATCTGAACTTCTAAGTACCAGATTCTTGACTTTTAAAACAGGGATGATAATTATGCCTACCTTATGGGATTGGTCCTTGTGACTAATACTGAAGTTTGGAAGATGCTAGCAATAATTATTCAACATTGACCCCTTCTGAGTTTCTAAGCCTCTGATACTGAAAGGATTCATCTCTCCTCACTTGACCACCCCCAACCGCCACTGACATCCTCCTCAGTCATTGTGTTGCTATGATACTAGATGAACAGGTATGGAGAAGGTCTGCCTCATGCCACTAAGAAAGTAAAGGATGCCTGGTGGGTTCATTTCTATTCCTGCAGAAGAGAGACAGACCCATAGAACAAGAGAGATAAAGAAACAGGGCAAAACTACAGGTGGGCAGATATGTTAAAAAAAAAAAAAAAACTTTGATAAGCAGTCCTCCAGACAGGCAGGCAAATGGACAGATAACCAGGCATTTGGGTAGGCAGAAAGGCAAACAATGTGTCATCCTTGTAAGGTCCTCCAGCACTGTGAGTTCTTTTCTGGATTTAGCTGATGGGGGTTAATTGGTGATTATTGTGATTCTCTTTGCAGCTGAGTGTGGGAACTCAGTCACGGGCACTCAGGGCACATTGCTGTCCCCCAACTTTCCTGTGAACTACAATAACAACCACGAATGCATCTACTCCATCCAGACCCAGCCGGGAAAGGGCATTCAGCTTAAAGCCAGGACATTCGAACTGTCAGAAGGAGATGTCCTCAAGGTAAAACCAATAGATCTCATAGGAGATGTAAGTGGCAGTAGGCAGCAGTGTGCTGAGCACCTCCTCATTTACTTCTGTGGGATTGGCCCACACTTTCATCTTCCCTTCTGAGTTCCAGGATATTGTCCTCATTCATCTGGAAGAAAGTGGGAACTCAAAGGAGAAAGGTCTGTGAGAGTCTAAGAATGTGGCTTTCGAGTTTGCTTCGGAGCTGACTGTTCTCAAATACATATATGGTAGAGAACAGGCTGACTGCATGATAAATAATCATAAATTCAGCTTGAGGGGCCAGTGGGTCAGGTTTTTCATCATGAACTCTGACCATCAAGCTGGACAGTGAAGAGCTCATAGAATATGCATGTGCATTTGTGTAGATACTTGCTTATGGAAATCCTTTTATGTGTACATCTCTGCATGTATGTGAATCTGAGTCTACGTACTAGCTTGGTTTGAGGGAGCTGTGTGTGTGCATACGTGTCTCACTGTATCTTATGTGTGTGTGCACCTGAGGACATTTTTGAGTATATGTTTTGGAAGACTAGTAATTCATTGTGCCATGGTGACAGCCCATGTGTGGCAGCAGGGTTAAAGAAAGTGGATTCAAGCTACATGTCAGACAAAGAGGTGTCGGGACTTGATTATAGAAAAGGGATTGTTACAACACTGAGCACACATAATGATTTGCATGTCCTTGTATGTATGTGATCCGTGTGTATCTCCAGTCATATATGATGTGTGAGTATGCGTGTAATCAAAGAGTAGACTCTGGAGAGTTTCTCTAAGAGCTGCCTTATTGAAATGGATTATAAGGAAAATCTCACAGAGTGTGTCCATTTTCATCCTATGCCAAGAAACTTTTTCCAAAGCCTTTTTCAGCTTATCCTAATACAGTTTTATTGCCTGCAGCCCAAGAAGTCTTGACATTAAAACAATGAGAGGTCACTACTCTGAAGAACCCGAAGAGAAAGCATTAAATAATCCCATCCCTTAGGATTCTCTCTAGATATGATGAGTGAACTGTGCTTTTTATGCAAAGATGCTATTCTTGACTCACTCTCTGGAGCATGTGTTCAATGAAGAATGTGTGTGTGTGTGTGTGTGTGTGTGTGTGTATGCACACGCGCGTGCATGCATGTGTGTAAGCGTTTGGAAAGTGTTTCTCACTTTTACCTAATTATCCTTGGCCCATGAGATGATTGGTTGGGACCAGATACACCTGACATAGAAGAGAATATGCTAAGTGGTCAAGCGGGGTTTGGGCCCAATTTTTGGCTTCTTAAGCTCTACTTTGCAACCTCTTAGCTCCCCAGACAGAAAAGCAGTGCATCTCCTTTTAAGTGAACAATAGACAAGATTTTATAATTTCCAAGGGCCGTGTCTTCAGGCAGCCCCCAGACCTCGCCTCTCTCCATCCATGAGTTCATCGTCCACACTAGAGCCTCAGAGGGTATAGTCGGTCCCAGCAAGGCCAGAGTGACTTCCTCTCTCCGGGGCTGCAGATGGAGTTGATGAAATGCAGAGTCCTTCTTGCATGAAGGCTGTTGTCAGGCCTACAGAGAAAGGATTTTTGGAGACATCTAAGTTCCAGGTTTTGAAGGGAGTACATAGCCACAGTTCTATGTGTCTGGCCTGATGAGACCAGGGGGCTCCTTGGCTGCCAGAGGTCACATGGAGTAATGGCTGGTGCCTGAGCCTCTTCCCCACGGTGGCCTAGATTCAGAGACACAGCTAACACGCAGTTAACAGGTGAGAACACACAACTGCCCCATCCAGGTGAGCAGGGGTTAGGGATTAGGTGAGCAGCTTAACAGACAGAAGCGAGACTTTCTGAGGCATTTGGGGTAAGAAGGGAGAGACTTAGGCGGTAAAACCCAGGTCAGAGATCAGGGAGGACTTGTTTAGGAGGCAGGACCCCAGGTAGTCCTGCAGGGTTGTGGAGAGAGGGGGATGTATGCCTGTGTTTTAGGGGGATGTTCCAGACTTTCCTGCCTAGCTTCCCCTACCCCCCACCTTCCTAATAGTGGGTTCTGCCTTCTTGTTGAAGAATGCCCTCTTCCTCCTGTGGCCAGGCCTCTGGTGTATCCTCCTCAGAAGGCTGTATCTCTGACCTGGCTGAAAGACCACTTGTAGGACCCCAGGACCCCTAGAACTTCTATAGAACAAGGCCTGGGAAAGGGAGGGCAAAGCACCCAGGGAGATGAGATTGTTTTCTAGAACCCCTTCCTCTTCTAAGTCTTCTCCTCAGGGTGGAGAACCTGGAACATGAACAGGTACAGAACTATTTCAGAATGAAGACACACCCACAGTTATGGTTTTCCAAATAGGATTCAGAATGGCCCTATAGCCACATCAGCGGCCATGGCACTGCTGGGCCAGCGTGTCACTCTAGTCTACCTTGACAGGAATGTGTGCAAGAGCTACCCAGAGCGGTAGTCAGGTCCCAGAATATCTCGCCCTTGCCCAGCTGGAACTCACCCAAAGCACTGGTGGATTCCTAATCCTGAGGACTTTCTTGTCTCTCCAGAGAAACCACAATGCACACCTGAGCTCCTAACCAAGGAGGACCTGTCACCTCCTCCACACCTTATTTATTGCCTAAGATGTAATATTCCATGTATCTGACCAGTTCTCTACACTGTCTGTGTAGTCTTGTTCTTCTGACCCACAAGATAACTCTGCTCACATTTGTGACCCCTGATCTGTTTCTTACCTTTAATAAATGAAAATTCTTTAAATCATACCCCTACTCTACTTCAGCTTCTCTCCCAGAACTGATTGCTTTTATTTTGGCTCCTACCAAAATTTTGACCTGTCATCAGCAAGACAGGAAGGGCCTTTAAATTACAATAGAATGGAAAGACGACTTCCAGCTCAAGATGGCAAATGAAGCATATGGCTACATGTATAATGGCATCCTCTGCGGGGCCCCGCCGGAATGTTTAAAAGGACAGAAGAACAGAGGATTGTGGCTCAGCACTGAAAATTAGGCAAGGGTACCATTCACGTATCACTTAAAGGAATTTTTACCAAATAAAATATCAAAAGAGTCCAGATTGAGAAAGGGCCTAATCAAACTTTTTATTCACGTAAGCGAAGTGATATCCTGACTGTGGATGGAGTGCCAGAAACCAGAGGGAAAAACGCATCTCCAGCCACCTAGCTCAGAGCAGCAGCAGAGCCCGGAGCCGAGGACAGGCCATGGCACTGTTGGCAGGGACCAGACGTCCACACCATTGGCTCCTCTGCAAGAGTACTAAGTCTGAGAGACCACACAGAGCCACCATTCCCTCTTGGTGGAACATTCTGGGTTTCATGTGGCTTTTGTTGGCAAGCCAGATGAAGTAGGGCAACATCTTGGTTGGTGCCTAACAAGAGTGGTCAGGTGCATTAGAAAAGAGGTACACACACACACACACACACACACACACACACACACACACACTTCAGCACCAGGAACAGGGAAACCTCTTGCCTTTTCTCACGAAATCCCTCTGCTTCCCTCCAGAGACCACTGGGCATTTCCATTACCTTCTTTTATGCTCCCTCTGCAGTGGTGTGCTAACAAGAAAATTAACTGAAAGTGTGTAAGTATTCCATAGATCAGAATAAGGGAACCTGTCTGAAGAGTGAGAGCTAATTGCCCCTCTGTAAGCGATGAAGAAAAAAGACTTTAAAAGCAGCTCCTACTTTGTATTCTTAACAGGATTTGGGAGAATCTTAAATATAACACAAAAATAGGCATTAATGAAAATAGAGCGATCCAAGATGAGGAAGGATTAAATAAAGATGAGAAACATGATCACCCAATTAAAAAATGGGATGGAGGCAATGAACGAAAGAGGGTAAAGCACAGAAAAATGAAATCAGTTTATTATGAGATGACTTTGAGAACTTCTCTCACACCTCATAAGGAAATTAAAATGAGGATTCTTCTATGTTAATAAAATGTACAATCAATCCACAAACTTTATGTGCCAAATAACATAGCATGAATAGATTAAATAAAAACTGCTAGAAATATAAAAAAATTTTTTTAATAAAGTTGCAGTCATGGTGGAAGTTTTCAATATACCTCTGTTAGTCTCTGATGCATCACCTAGGTTAAAAATAAATAAGGACTTGGGTAGCATGAATTATATAACAATAAATCTGAAGGAAGTAGGAGAAAGAGGCTTTTTTAAAGGTAAAGTCAAAAATGACTGAAAAAAATACAACCAAAGAACAATAGCTATTGTTAATAAAACCAACTGGTTCCTTGAAAAATAGATAAAAAATACAAACCTTGCAGGACTGATCAAGGAATAAAGAAGCCACCAACATATAATTTTAGAAATGGAAAAAGGAACATAGTTAAAGATGATCTCAAGATTGTGAAACAATCAGAAAATACTTAGGAACAACTGTAAGCTAAGATATCTAAATGCTTAGGTAAAATGGACATTTTGACAGATTAAGAAGTACTAACATCAAGAAAAGATAAAAATCTGAATAAACCAATAGTTAACTTAAAAATTTTGACTTCTCCCCCATATCCTGTCTCAAGGACCCAGACATAGACTATTTTACAGGTAAACTAAAAAAAAAAAAAATTCAAGAAATAATTAATACTGTGACGATTAAACTGGCTCAGAAAAGAGAAAAATTGACATCTATCTCCTCAATCGTTTTATTTAAATGAGGCAAGTAGAAATATTGATAGTGGACTGAATAAGAGACATAGAAGAACAAACTATCAGATCAGTCATATATGATCATAGATCTAAGCACCTTACATACAGTGTCATATTGAATCTAGCTGTGTATGAAAGCAAAAATGACCGAGCAGAACTGATTCTAGGAATGTGAGGACGTGTCAATCTTAGAAAAGCTCACAGTGTTACAATAGTAGGCAAACCCTATGAAACACATTCCTGTAGGTCAAAGCTGGTCACATATTGGCAACTTCACGTGATTTAACCTAATATCCTATAAACATTAGAAGTCAAAAATACATCATCCTCCCAGTACACCCCGAAAAATCACATGATGAAATTCAGTACTCATTCATGATTTTAAGATATCTCAAAACTATGAAGAGAACTGTATTAAACTTATTTTTTTAAAAAAGTTCCTACCAACACCTATAACAAACATTATTCTAATGATAGAACTTCCTAAGGATTTCCAGTAAAGTCAGGAGCAAGACCAGAGTTGTGCTATCTCCAGGAGTATTTAACATTGTGCTGCAAATCCAAGCCATCACAATAAGATCAGAGAAAGAACAAAGAAACTATAAAAATTAGAGAGGAATATATAAAATTGTCTTTATTTAGAATATATAGAATAATTGACAGATTAACTATCAGAACCAATAAGACAATTCAGCAAAGTGGCTGATGTGTCTACAACCAACTAAAATATACTCAGGGGGAAAAAAAGATCTCATTCATAATAGAAGAGAAACCTATAAAACACCTAGGAATAAGTCTTAAAAACATGCATAATCTTTACTGAGAAAAGTATGAAGGACTTGAAACTGAAATGCAGGAAGGTTTCAGATTCATGGATAAACAAATGATATGAACAAGAAATTCACATAAGAGGAAAGTAGAAGTATGGATAAACACATGAAAAGATGCTTAAGCTCAGTGATAATCAAAGACATACAGGTTAAAACAAGATACCATTTCACACCCATCAAATTGGGAAAAATTAAGATGTCTGAAAATACCAAGTGTTGGCAAAGATACAAAGCAATGAAAGCTGTCATACAGTGTCAGTGAGAGATTAAATTTATATTACTCTTGGAGAGCAATCTGGCAATATCTAACAAAGCTAAGGATGGATCTTCCCAGCAACCAGCTTCTCCATTCCAGGCATATGCCCTGAAGTAACTCAAGCATGTGTACAAGCAGACATGTGTCCATGGGAATGTTGCTTGTTTGTAACTGTGTGGACAAAGCTGTCCCTGTAGTGTAGTTACTTTGAAGCCAGCCATCTTGCTGAACTGTCATATCAGATGTAATGGTCATGTGCATCAAAATATCAAACTGTACACCTTAATTATATACAATTTTTATTTGTCAATTATACTGCAATGAAGATGAAGAAAATAAAAACATCTACTAGAGAAAGAAAAAAAGGAAGAAGTTTAGTTGTTAACGTATGTGTATGGATTCTCTTGGATTTCTCAGAAACCAGACCATCCCCAGTATATAATGAGGAATTGGACCATCAAAGCATTCTTATAGACAAGCAATATTCTGTTAGAAAATAAATGTAGACAAAGGCCCATCTGGACCATCAAAGTATTCTTATAGACAAGCTGTATTCTGTTAAAGTAAATACAGAGAAAGGCTCAATTCCAACTGCAAAAATATAAATAAAAAATACCCAAAAATAAATAGAGAATTTTACCAAGAGACTTGCAAAACAACTTGATTAAATGGAGCCAGATGATATTATGTGAGTTAGAAGATTCAGTATCATGTAGATGGACTTTTTCTCTTACTAACTCATACCTATGATGTTAATCAGTCAGAATTATACAAGTTATTTGGGGGGTTTTTTTGGAAGGGGGGAGCAAGAGGTGTTATGTGTGTGTGTGTGTGTGTGTGTTTAAGAAAGTTCATCTTGAGTTTGTCTAGAAAAATAAACAAGGGGGAATAAAATTTTTTAAGTTAAAAGATGGACAAATGAAAGAGGACTTGCCCTACTAAATATTTAAGTATATTATAAAGCCATAATAACTTAAATGATATGGATCATACACAGGAAAAGACGAATAGGTACCAAATAGAAATAGAATAGACTAGAAAGTTGACAGACAAAACCAAATGTATAACTGTATATGTGATAAAAGTCAATTTAATATTGGCAGTGGATGGAATGTTTATAGGGTTTGGTTAAATGGCTAGTCAACCAAGGAGAAAAAAGTAGGCTTGTATCTCCTATCATGCCTAAATAAACTCCAGGTGGACTTAAAGACAAAAGTACTCTAGAAGAAAACGTTGGCTTATTTAATTATCATACTTTTATTGAATGTCCCTTATCTGCCTGGGCACACATTCTGGACAATGATGTGTGAATAAGTACAGTGTGGGTTGGTTTAATTTTATGATGGAAATTCCTGCAGTTATTTAAATGCCGTTGGGGAAAATATTTAATGCTTCAAAAAATATGCACATTATATTAAGTGAAAGAGCAGGTCATCATATAGTATCTATAGTTGGATCTTGTTTTTATATAAAAAAATAAAGAAATAAATATATATAAGGAAAAATATGCATAGAACAAAGCCTGGAAAGATAGTCACCAAAATGTTGTGAGTGCTGAAAGTTGTTTTTTTGTTTTGTTTCGTTTTTAATTTTTTTTGTTTAAAATTTAATTTTATGTTTTCAATGTTCCAAGATTCATTGTTTATGCAAAATGTGCAGTGCTCCATGCAGTACGTGCCCTCCTTAATACCCACCACCAGGCTCACCCATGCCCCTTCCCCTTCCCTCTAAAACCCTCAGTTTGTTTCTCAGAGTCCACAGTCTCATGCTTCCTCTCCCCTTCCAATTTACCCCAATTCACTTTTCATTTCCCTCTCCTAATGTCTTCCATGTTATTCCTTACTCTCCATGCTATGAAAGTTGTTTTTATCTTCTATGTGTTCTTCTGTTTTATAAGTTTTCCGCAATGAATATTTTATCATAATGACACATTATGAACATTTTTGTCCTTAATGAGTTAGAATGAATAATGCTTGGAAATTAAGGAAATAATCCTGTTCCCATTATACTTTTATTAATTAACAACACTCTCTTAACATCATCATATATCCAATGAATGTTCAAGTTTCCAATTATCTCATAAATGTCCTAATATTTTTTTAAATTTACACTTTATTTGAATCAGGATCCAAATAAGACCCATGCATTGCATTGGTTGTCTCATATGGTTTTTAATCTATAGATTTTTGCCTCTATCTTTTTTTTTCCTCCATCCCTTGTAATTTATTTGTTGAGGAAGTCAGGTAACTTGCCCAGTGGAATTTTTCATATTCTGGGTTTTGCCGAACATAGTCCCAGAGTATCATTTCATAGATCCCTCCATCTTCTGTAGTTCCTATAAGTTAAAATTGGATCCAGTGACTCGATACAATTCAGGATTGATTTTTTTTTCTTTTTCTTTTTTTTTTTTTTAGCATAATGACTCCATAAATAGTGGTGTACATGATATATGGTTGATTCTCTTCTGTTTTTCCTATTGTGATGTCAGCAAGTGTTGATAACTAATGACTTGATCAATTAATTCCAGTATGTGTTCATGGGTACAAATATTTTTTTAAAGGTGAATAAATTCATTGTAGTCACATACAGCAGGGCAGATTAGCTAAAGTCATTTTCAAATTGACATTTATAGATAAAGATATTATATTTAGAAAAAACTTTAAAACGTTTTTTAATTTTATTTTTTTTCAGAGTTCTAAAATTCATTGTTTATGCACCATAAATATTTTTATTTAGCAACTTGGATGTCTCAGTGGGCTAAACTCTTTGAGCTGGTGTCATCTCTCTGTCTGTTGGAAGTCCAGAATTCTCTCAAACTCTCAGTGATATTGTACATGGAATCTGGAAACAGACTTGAGGCTCCCAGGGGTCTGAACAAATCTCTATAATATATAGCACTGTTAGCTTGAAGGATGGCTTCTTTTAGAAGGCTTTGCTTCATAAATAGTAGAATGGAAATATTGTTCCAATTTGCTGGCAGCTGGCACCACATCCCGAGCCATGCACAAATATTCATCACCCACCCATAGATCCCATCTTTGATATTTACCAGAGCACTAGGGGGGTCCTTCACTCAATCACAACTTCTGTTGTTATTTGTACAATTATCTGGAAAGGAGCAGCAACCTCAGAACCTGGGGAGCCAGTTCATTATTCCGATGACTGTTGTCTTTGATAGTGCTCAGAAGTTCAGGGGACAGATGGGTGTCGGGGAAGCCAGATGCCTGCACAATTCCACCCCTGGCAAGCCCAGCAGGCCCTTGCTGGAGCCCTCATTTTAGGAGGGCAGGGACAGAGGCTGAGCTTGGGGAGAGGAAAGACACGATAACACACTGGTCATTTTTACTCTGTGCTGCTGGATCATGATGGCCCATGTCTAGATAGGTCATCAAGATAGGCCACTGCCCCAGTGGGGTAGGGTTAGGCAGAAGGACAGTTGTCTCATCTGGAAGGACAGGACTGTTTAGCAATGCAGAGCTGTCGAATGCTTTCAGTGTGCCTGTCTGCAGAAACAGATGGCTTGGGCCTTCAGGCGGCCCCATCCTGGCCTGCCCAGGCTGCTGAAGAGTAAGCTGGTGCCATCTGGGGGTTGGGGGACAGAGCAGAGCTCCACTGGAAAGGTTAGAACAACAAGGAGTTCCTAGAGACTGGATTCACACTGAGACGGGCTGGGCACAGAAGGGCACGGAGTAGAGACATGAGGGGCAGATCACTTGCTCCATTGCTAGCTCTCTGTGCCATCTTCCCTGCATCTGAGGCTCATGGCCCCTCCAACGGTCAGCACTGGTGCTAAACTCTGGAAATATAGGCTATGAGATGAGAAACTGTTGTTCAAAATAAGGCCATACTGACATTGGGTCGGGGGTCTCTCGTACATCCAGGTCTATGACGGCAACAACAACTCCGCCCGTTTGCTGGGGGTGTTCAGCCGTTCGGAGATGATGGGGGTGACTCTGAACAGCACATCTAGCAGTCTGTGGCTTGATTTCATCACTGACACCGAGAACACCAGCAAGGGCTTTGAGCTGCAGTTTTCCAGTAAGTCTCTCTTGCATTGGAGTGGACAATGAATTCAGTCCTTCCCTGGTCCCCCAAACAGGGAGGTCAGGCTCCGGGACGTCACCCCTCATTTAGAAGGTTTGGTTTTCTTGGACTGGCGTATGCTGAGTGGACTGTTTCCTCTGAAACCTTGTGCCTGTGCTCTGGGTAAGCAGCCACTTAGCATCTGCTCTAAGGTTTGCATCTATGGTTAACTGAGAGTCACGGCATACCTGTTACTAATACTTCCAAAATACAAACATCGAGACTTTTATCTAAGGCAACCAAACAAAGCCTTTCCTAATCACAGCATTTATAATATAAGGTTCAGCTACAGCCAGATGTAAAACATGCATATAAAACATGCAAACACTGATGTGTGATTATGTTCTTTTGCACTACTCCCTAAAGACTTCAGTCTTGATTCTTCCCCTCTTTCGTGCTCTTAGCTTTGACTTTTATTTCCGCGATTTCAAAAACAGAAAGCACCAGGTTTGTACATTTGGGATTACATCTCCACACTGCGGCTTGGAGGCCCTGTGTTCATTGGTTTAAGCTCCTGTACTCGCCCAGGAGATACCAAAAAAATTTGCTTTTCTAGGTTATTTTAAAATCCAGTGAGTATCCATCAGCTGATAAATGAATAAACAAAGCATGATGTATCCATCCATACAATGGAATGTTATTCAGCTGTCAAAAAGAAAGTAAGCACTAATCCACACTACACCATGGATGGACCTTGAAAACACTGCTAAGTGAAGGGTGCCAGTCACAAAGGCCACACTTTCTATGATTTATTTATATGAACTGTCCGAAGTAGTCAAATTCATAGAGAAAGAGAGGAAATCGGTGGTTGCCAAGGGCAGGGTGGGTAATGTATATAGGGTTTTTCTAGAAGTGATGAAAAGGCCCTGAGGTTGATTGTGATGATAGTTGCACACCTTTACAAATATACTAAAAGACACTGCATCAAACACTTCAGATGGGTGGGTGTTCACTATGTGAATTATATCTCAATAAAGCTGTTAGAAAACCAGTGAATCCACCCACAATTCCTCTTGCCTGTGCCCCAGGCCATCTGGCCCAGGGGTCCGTGCCTGGGGGAAGAGGATTGAATAAAGTTGCATGCGAATTCCATCTCCATCATCTGGGAATGTGTGACTTTGGAAGGATTCACTGAACAAGGCCAGTGTCCTCACTCATTACCCTTCCCGACAAGACCCCTGTGGATAAGGAACATGAAGCGCCATGTAGCAAGGCTCTGTAGACATCCTGCATAAGCCTTCCGCAGCCCTTCTCAATAGACTATTTAAACAGGACGTAATTTGAACTTTGAAACATGCATTTGTAGTGATGTTTCCCTATTACATGATCCCATCAGAATGTCCCAGCGAGCAAAACGAAAAGAGCAGCCCTGCTAACAAAATGCTCTGGGGGTCAAACAAAGGAAATAGAAAACCCAGACCCTATGTCTGGAAACTATTAAAAGCTGCCCTGGGAGAAAGCCATTTCCACGCAGCAGCCAGGAGTGAATCCTGCATGCAGCTCCTTTCCTGAGCACAGCTGTGTGGGCCCCCTGAGCAGTGAGGCTGGCAGAAGCCAGGGGCAGGTGCCTGGTGGCTTCCATGAGGACACGGGCCTCACACTGAGGGAGGAAAGGGCATATAGCTTCTGCCATGGCAGGTCTTGCTTACTCTCTCTCTCTCCTCTCTTCGGTAGGTTTTGAACTCATCAAGTGTGAGGATCCAGGAACCCCCCAGTTTGGCTACAAGGTTCACGATGGAGGCCATTTTGCTGGAAGCTCTGTGTCCTTCAGCTGTGACCCAGGATACAGCCTGCGGGGCAGTGAGGAACTGCTGTGTCTGAGTGGGGAGCGCAGGACCTGGGACCGGCCTCTCCCCACCTGTGTCGGTAGGAGGCCTCTTGCTCTTCGAATGACCACTTGGGCCCCCCCGAGTCCCAGGTTCCCAGCTCTGGTCTTGTGAAGGCTCTCCCATTGGACCCTGCATACCTGTGCCTTGGAGCTGCCTAATTGGACTGAGTCAGCTGTCACAGGAGCCAACCCTCACCCTGCCCCCCTTCTCCGTTCCCTCACTTTCATACTTCATTCCCCCCTGTGCGGCAGCACACTCAGGCAGGGAGCTTGCCAGTGTCACACGTTGAGCCAGGTGGGACCACAGCCAAGTCGTGCCCTCAGAACTGTAATGCTGGTGACAAAGGAAAGGGAGGAGTGTGAAGTAGGAAGAGGTGGAGCACTGTCCTGGGTTCCAAGGGTTCCTGCAACACCCAGACTCAAGCAAGCCTCCCACTCACTCTGGGCCTCAGTTTCCCCATAGGCAAAATGGGGCTTATGCTCCCTTTTCTGGGGGAAGTCGGATGAAAGAGTAAGATAATGAGCTAGTGTCTATCTCATTCTTGAGAAAGAATGTTATAATGAGTGGCAACCTTCTTAAGCCTGTGCTGCTTCCAGAATGTCAGCAGAGGCTCTCTCTAAGCTTTCTCCATGTGTCATAGGATGAGAGAAGCCTGGTCCAAGGCAGGAGTATGAATTAGGCAGAACCTGTCATTCTGTTGGTCTCTTCCTCTGTCGCCACCCACCTCACTGCACCTCCCCACCTCACTGTTACCTCCCTGCAGATCAAGGTTCCCATCACACTGCTTTGTCCCGCTTCCCCATTCCTGGACCCCAGGCTGTTCCCTCTGTCCCCTTCCCCTGGTGCTACAACTTCAGCATGTCTATTGTACAGCACTGGCTAATCTTATAAGAACAAAACGTCCACTGGGAAAACATTTAAGTTCCTACCAAGTGCCACAGAATTGATGCAGTTGTATATTTGGGTATGTACAGAAGCAGAGAAATTTTAAAAAGGAGAATGAAGCATTTTCCCCTGCTTTGGGGGAGCCTATAGCCTAGCAAGGCAAATAGACACATAAACAGATAATTATAATACAAGATAAGCACTATGCAAAGAGTTACAGGCAAAGTGTTGGGAAAATACGGGGAAGTTTTGCAGACTTGAAAGGATGGGTAAAAATTCACCAGCAGGAGGTGGATGGGGGCTGGGCTTCTAGCCTGAGCCTGCATGAGGGCTGGAGAGGTGAACCTGCATGGTGAGTGTTGGTAATGGCCAATATTCTTTTCCCTAGACAGCTCCATGTTAACAGGATGCTCAACACTGTTACACAACAGAGGGCCTGAAGGAAAGGATTTTAAGCGTGACAGTGGACAGACCAGCATGCGACCTCTAAGTAGCCTAGAGAGTCTTCCCCTCCCTCTGTGCTTAAGATCGCCCCAGCTAGCAGGCACGCTCCGTCCCTTTCTCCCCGCATCCCTGTTTGTGTCCCCTGCTTTCATTCACGTGCCAGGCCCTATGCTGGGCACAAGGAACCTTGACTAGGGCAGATCCCAGGCCAGCGAGGAGGACATGTGCGTCAGCGGATGACAGCACAATATCACAGGCAAGCCAGAGCAAGTGAAATAGGAAGGAGATGATGCACAGTACAAGACAGTGGCGTGCTTTGCCGGAAGGATGCACTGTAAGGCTCTTTTGAATATCAGCTGTGCCAGCTGGGCTGAACTTAGCAGATCCATTCAAGTGGTGCTAGTAAGGGTACTTATTTTGAACCTCGGAGGTTTCCCCACTGAGACTCCCACAGACCCTACATAGAGGAGGGAAGCTGTGTATCTGGGGTGGCGGGTGTATAGTTTTACATATGTCATGCTGTGGTGGACTCTATCACAGTCGAGCAGAAATGACCACTGTGGCTTTCTTTATTGATGATTAGACCCTTCAGCCCAAAGGAGGCAGCCAAAGCTCTAAGGATGGGAAGAAGGGCAAAGAGCAGAAAGAGGAGAGCCTTCTGGTCTTATCAGTACATCTGCAGCTTGCTGGCCTCTGGACTCCTCCCACCCACGTGCCAGCCTCCAGATGTTGGGACCATGGGGAAAAGAGCAGTAGTGTTTATAAGGAAGAGCCCCCCGCCTCCATGCTGCTGCCTCCAAACACTCACCTTGAGGGGGGAAGGAGGGGCTTCTCCACCTAGAATAGGGAAGGAAGCTCTGGCCCAGGGCATGGATAATGTCCCGCCACCTCTCCACTACCCTCCTCTTTTGTGGGGCCAGACAGACTTCCTTTCCCCAGCTCACAGTCCGTCCTCTTGCCCTCACCAACTCCCCAACATGGCCTACTCAGCCTTGCGTCCTGTAGGCACCTCCTGGCCCAGCAGCACCCTGTGGTAACAAGCGCGAGCCAAGGATCCGGTCTCAGGAGCAGGCCTACTGACAGAGTGCCTCCTTCCTAACACTGCCATGGTGCCCCTCTGTGGGGCCATGAGGATCTTGAGACGCTTAAGGAAGATGAAGGCCCATCTTCCACCTGCGACCGTGATCCCATCTTCTTCAGTTTCTTCTAGGATTTTGCTCAATCATCCCGTCTCCTAAAAAACACTGTAGTAAACCTCCTGCTCTTCATTTTCACTCGTGCTTCCTTGACGTAAGTCCTTATAGTAGTTTCCCCAGGAAGTAGTAAGTGCCGCTTGTTCATCTGATCATCCATGTATCCCCCCTTCTGTAAACACTTACTAAGATGTCTGTAATGTGTGACGCACTACAGCAGCACCGGTTGTGCAAATAGGAATAGGACAGGGTCCCCACTGCCAAGGTGTCTGGAGTCTTGAGAAGGAGATAGACATGACTGTAACACGGTACTCGTGTTGTGATTAAAAACTTGCCTGTGTTAAAACGGAGACAAAGGGAGGACACAGGCAACTCCCCCTGGGAGGGGAGGGCCCACAAAAGGTCCCCCAAGGAAGATGTTTTCAGGCTGTCAGGCCCTGTGGAGGCATGAAGAGGCCTTGTGTTCCTGCTGATAGCATTCATGAGGCTTGACTGGACCGAAGGGTGTCAGACGGGGACTCAAGAGGGCAAAGGGAACCCCTCCAGGAGCTTGGACTTCATTCTGGGAAGGAGGGTTTGAAGCAAGCAATGACTCAGTTTGTATTCTAGAAAGGTCCATCTGGTGGCACCGTTGGGGGGAGAGTGGGCAATTGTGCCACCCCAGAGATGGCCAGGGCCTAGGACAGGGCTCTAGCAGTGGGGCCATAGGGCACTGATGTGACAGACACCCCAGAGGTTCAGGGGCTGGGTCTCGGAGGCAGATCCGATGTGAGGAGAAAGAAAGCCAGAAGATCACCAGCTTCTGACCTGGGTGACTAGGTGTTCCAGTGGGGAGTGTAGATCTCTGCACTGGTCCCCTGCCTCCAGTTCCACTCCTCATGCCCTTTAGGTTTCTCCCAGAGCGCACTTCCTAGCATGTAAAGTTCACTAGCATGTAAGGTGACCAGTTCTTCCCCAACAGAGTACATAGACACTAGCCTCATGCACTGCTCCCTTGCCTGTCCGTCACTTGGCCAACATCACAGCCCTGTCTCCCACCCCCATCTCCTCCCCTGGCCCCCATCTACCACGCTGTTGCCAACCGCCAGGACATCTGCCCTTTCTCCTCTCTCCTGCTGTGCCCCCAACACCACCCCTGCCACCCAGCCAGCGCAATCCACTCCTGTTCCTCCTTCACGACTCCCCCCTGCCCCATGCGAGGGGAAGTAGCCACTTCTCTAAGCTGTCATCTACCACCAATGTGCCTCTTTTGGGGCCCACAGTGGCTATCTCCTCTCCTAGAACATTAGCTCTCAGGAGGAAGGATGCCGCGTCTTGCTTGCCTCCATATTCGTGGCACCCTGCCCAAGCCCCGGGGCTGACAGCACAGGTGCACGTGTCTGCACATGGCCAGGGGGGCTTCAAGGAGTTTAGACGCAGAGTAGGCGGTCAGCCCTCTACCCTGGGACCTTTTTAGAAATGGCTTTATTGAGATACAATTCATATCCTTTTAAAGTGTACCATTTAGTGCTTTTTAGTCTATTCCCAGTCTATTTGCAACCGTCACCACAATCAGATTTTTGAACATCATCTCTGTCCAAAAGAAGCCCTGCACCCATTAGCAGTCCCTCCCACCTGCCCACCCCCTCCAGGTCTTGGCACCCTCCACTGTACTTTCTGTCTCTACAGATTATTCTGTTTTGGACATTTTATACACACCAAATCATAGACTATGTGGCCTTTGGAGCCTGGCTTCTTTAACTTAGCATCATGTTTTCAAGTCTATTCCTGTTACAGCAGGTAGCAGTCCTTCATCCTTTATTATGATCAAATACTATTCCATCATACAGATTACAGCCTATTTGTCTATCCGTCCATTGGCTGATGGACATTTGAGTTGTTTCCATCTTTGGGCTGTTATGCATCAGGCTGCTGTGAGCATTTTTGTGTGAACGTATGCTTTCATTCTCCTAGGTCTGTGCCTACTGGTGGAATTGCAGGGTCCTACGGTGACTACATGCCACCATTTAAGGACCTATGAAACAGTTTCCCAAAGCAACTGCCCTGTGTTGCCTTCCTACCAGCAAATGTGTACGGGTTCTTGTTCCCCCATATCCTTACCGACACTTGCCCTGTCTGGCTTTTTGATCGCAGCCACCCTTGTGGACGTGAGGCACATCTCACTGTGGTTTTCATTTGCATTTCCCTGATGACTAATGATGTTGAGCAGCTTTTCATGTGCTTGCTGACCATTTGCATACCTTCTTTGAAGAAATGTCTGTTCAGATGCTTTGCCCGTTGTTTAATCAGGCTGTTTATCTTTTCATGATTAAGTTGTAGGGGTTCTTTGTAGATTGTGAATACAAGTTGCATCCAGGGGCCTTTCTATGTGCTGTGCTCAGTCACCTGGAGGGAACTTGGGTATACTGACAGGAGGAGACACTGAGTCCCTGCTGGCCATGCAGGCCACCCCATAAAGCTCACTTTTTTGGGATTTCTTTCAGCTGAGTGTGGAGGGACTGTGAAAGGAGAGGTGGCGGGACAGGTGCTGTCACCCGGGTATCCGGCTCCCTACGAACACAATCTCAACTGCATCTGGACCATCGAGGCTGATGCTGGTTGCACCATCGGGTAAGTGTCACAGCTGGCAAAGTCCCCGTTGCTTGCCATTCAGGATAGTCATCACCAGCATCATTGCTGGGCCCCTCACTAGTGGCTGACCTGCCCACCTCCCCTGGAGGCCCTTGTGATCAGCAGTGGTTGCTGTGACCCCAGGCTCAGGTTGGGGCCCATGGAAAACCTGGAGAGGCCAGTCTCGGCCTCACAGGACTGCTGTCCAAGTTCAGACAACTCTCTGGCCTCAATGGCACAGTCACGGCAGAGTAGCTGAGAGCAGAGCTGGAGGTCATATGGACTCCAGCAGGAATCCCAACCCTGCCACCTGCTGTTTGCAGGACTTGGGGCACAGCCCTTATTTGCTATTGTAGTAGCAGCATCTCAGGGGAAAGACTTAAATGGGACAGTTAGTGCAAGGTGCCCAGCATCGTACTGGGAACACGGTAAATATCTAGGAATACTTCTGTGGTAATTTGTCATATAATAGTGTCAGCTCAGAGTGGTGTGATCCCAGATTGTTTCCTCTTCTCAGTCTGAGTTTCCTCATCTGTAAAGTGAGGGCAGAAATGCTAGTGTTTGAGAGTTGCAGAGGGAGTAATTACAAAATCCCAGCAGTGTCTGATATTGCATACATACTCCCTCAAAATATAACTTCCTTCCATACAAGCTTCTGACCGGCAGGAATTATTTACGGGAGTTCCAAAAAGTCAGAGAAGAAGGGAACATCACCATTTTACCCATCCCAGAGCCTGGCATGTCTATCCTCTTATCAGTTCTTTACTAATAGTAAGTCCTAATAAAAAATAGACATTGTTCTCAGTCCCATTTAATAGATGAGAACACTGAGATCCCAAGGGAATGCATAGTGTGTCTCAGTTTGCACAGTGAGTCCCACAGATAAAGCGAGTTTATCTGAATCTTCGTATTATTCACCCTGTTGGCAAAGCTGGGCCTGCTTGAGCTGTGGTTCAGATGAGCTGTGAGGAAAGGATTAGGTTGGGGTGGCAGGATGAGCAGAGGTCTTGAAGGAGGATCGAAAGGCAATTGGAGAGGAGACAGAGTCTGGCTAGAGAGGGGGAGGCATATGAACAAGGAAAGGGAGGTAGAGAGGGTGAAGTACGATGTGGTCATGGAGGACTGTGAATGCCAGCAGACAAGAGGGAGCCATGGTAGTTCTTGAGCAGGGTCATTCCCATCAGGGTCATTTAAAGTGGAGAGAGCTCATGTGAAAAAAAACCAGTCAGGAGTCTACCGCAGTGACCCAGGAATGAAATGTGGAGGATTTGCAATAGTGGGGAGCCAAGGCAAGAAGTGTAGCTAGAGAAGATTATGCCCCAGAGAGATTTCAGTTAAAAGGAATTGGCAGAATGGATACGTTGCTGGAAGAGATATAGACATTTGTGTATTTGCTGATGTACACAGGTCCTTAGACTCAGTTCAATTACAGTTAAAGAAATGCATTGAGTGATTGCTCTGTGCACGTTTTTGAACTAAGCCCTGTGCAAAATGAGGTCAGCAGCACTCTTAGGGGTTGTGCACTGTTAGGGGGACAAGTTAAATATACAAATTCATCCTGCACATTTCTGTTGGAATAAGCTTCTGGAAGCACACCTGACCAGCTCACCTGCTAATTAGAAATCTTCCATGACACCCAAGCTCACAGAAGCTAAACATATCCTGGATTTCAAGGTCCTCATGACCTCAACCTATCTGCCCAACCTCATTTCCCACCCCTTCTCTCCAGGGGCACTCCAACAAAGCCAAGCAGCTGGTGGCTCCTGTACATACCCAGGCTCGTGGCCTCGCTCTGTGCCTCTGTTTCCACTCTGCTTTCCCTGCAATACTCTCCTCCCTTCAGAGGCTTATGTCTGAAATTCCACATCCCTCAAAGCCAAGTGTGTGTGTCAGCTCACCCAGGAAGTCTTCTGGTTCCCTCTCTTGGACTCCTAGGAGTCTGCCCCCCTCTTCTGAACTCCCTTTGCCCATGATGTGCATTTCCCTTATGACACTGACCACTTTCATCCTCTCTTTGTGCTCCTGTCTTATCTGCCCGGCCAGAGCCATGGTCTCTGCCCGATTCATCTCTGCAAGTCTCCCAGCTCTCAGCACAGTGCCCCTAGCACCTGGCCCCACAAAGTGTCCAGTGATGGATGAATGAATGAATGAATGAATGAATAACTGAAGCAAGCAGGACTTGGGTCCAAAAGGAGGTTATATGACTAGCAGATCCATGATAGTCCCTCAATAAGTGTTAAATGAGCAATGATGGAATCAGGGGTATAATGACTCTTTTACGGTAATGTGCATATATGCAAATCAGGAGGCTTTCCTGCTTCCCTACCTTGGAGCATCTCTCACTCACTTGTTCACTGATTCTTGTAACAACCACCTGTCTGTCTAACACATGGTATTGGCTGAGCAAGGTGCTGGTGTCACATGCACAATCAAGACCCGGACACCCAGACTGGCAAAGGGGTGACATGTGCATATACAGTAGGGAGGGGTGGGGAACAAAAGGCAGCCAGGAGACCAGAGATGCTGTCCTGGAAAAGGGGACACAAGAGCTGAAGGATGGAGAGGAAGTTGCGGGTAGCAGGGGAGGAAGCTTGCTGGGAAGGGAAGTGACTGGGTGTGGTCAGGCCCCAGGCCCAGATCATAGATGGTCTCACTCTCCTCAGTGGACAGGGAAAGTGTAGTTTCTTCTGTCTCCCTAGGTTTTGCTGCATAGCACAGAGTAAGTAACATACACAGAAAAGTTGAAAGAACAGCACACGAGCACCTGCACACCTGCCCCCTAGACTCAACCATTATGAATATTTCGCCATATATGCATTCTCTCTTCTATCCTTTTTTGCTGAATCACTCAAGAGCCCATTGTGGACCTCATGGTGTTCCAGTTGTAAATCCTCGGGCAAGCACTTTCTAAAGCAGATTTGCTCATCCACGACCGAAGCGATGTTAGCATTCCCGAGACAGCCTCATCCCCAGGAGGGAAGGTTTAGAACAAGGACCAGAGGAGCACAGAGGGATGTAGGAGCAGCTGACAGGCGAGCACAAGGAATCAGTGATGGAATTTTTGGGCAGGGGTGAGGACCGCTGTCACTGAGGGGAATGGTGAGCGTGGGGTGAGCCGGTTGGGAGCCAGGAGGACCTCTTCATGGCCCTCAGGAAGAGAAGATCGAGACAGAGTCACCAGCTATCCTCTGCAGGGTGACACAGTGAGGACAATAAAGTAGTGGGGCTGAATGTGTGTGCAAGGCCTCCGCGACAGGGAACAGCAGTGAGAAGGTGAAGGTAGCTTCCGCCCTCCCTCTGGCGGCCTTGCAGCCTCAGGGAGCTGATGCCAAGGGAGCAGAGGGCGCTTCCAGCTACGCTGGGCTACAACAAGATCCTGAATGAACAACAGAACTCCTGGGATGGAGACGAGCCACAGGATCCTTTCCCTTTCTTGTTCAGTCCCCCAGCCCAGCTGATGCTCCCGGACAGTGTGCGCAGTGTCCACACACACATCTGTGCTCATGCCTGTTCTCTCTCCTCTCTCTCCCTCCTTCTCCCTCCTTCCCTGTTTCTCTCTCTCCTCCTCCCCTATGGTCCCCCACCCCCCTCGCTCTTATAACCAGCAGCAAAGTTAAGGGAATTCATGATTAGGCCTAATTAAGACAAACACGTAAAGCCCCTTTTATGTTTGAGTCCTTATTCAGAGTAAGATGTAATTATTATTTTTTAATTGGGAATATCTTTATAGAACGTTTCTATATTTTTAAAAAATACACCTGTTTTAAAAAGCTCAAAATGGGGGTGCCTGCGTGGCTCAGTGGGTTAAGCCTCTGCCGTTGGTTCAGGTCATGGTCTCAGGGTCCTGGGATCGAGCCCCACATTGAGTTCTCTGCTTGGCAGGGAGCCTGCTTCCCCCTCTCTTTCAGCCTGCCTATCTGCTGACTTGTGATCTCTGTCTGTCAAATAAATAAATAAAATCTTTAAAAAAAATTAAAAACTCAAAATGTAAAAAATAAAGAAATCTGTAGAGATCATAAGCCCCCTTAATCTTACTCTGGTCTCCTCCGCACACCTCACAGAAGATAACCATTGGTTCCACTTGCTCTTCTAGATATTTTGTGTGGCGATATACACATCAAGCTGTTGCAGTAAACACGGTTTCTAAAACAAGATCATCTCTATGCATGGCTTAGTGGCCTGCTTTTGATGTATTGTTTAATCCTCTATCATCATATTAAGATGTCAATATATAGATCAGCTTCATCCTGTTCGATGGTGACAGAGGATTCTGTTGTAGGCGCAACTATCATTTATTTTTCCACTCCCCTATTAATAAAGTAAATATTTTCAGTTTCTCACTCCAGTGAACAGCCTTATACGTGAACCTTTGAACTGTTGTCCAATTATTTCCTTAGAATATATTCTTAGAAGGCAAATTTTAATATATGACCTCGATTTCCTTCTTGTGACTGCAGCAATTTATACATCCACCAAAAGCCTGGCTCCCCACACGGAATCATGAGCTGCTGTCAACCCTGTCAGTGTCTATCAGTTTGATGGACAAAATGATATCTAATTGTCTTTGCTGCTTTCAGTTCTTAGTATATTTTCCTTTGGGGGAGTTTTTTGTTGTTTTTTTTTCCTTACAGAGTGCTCAACTAGGTTGAATTTTAGATGGTCTCTCGTTTCAGTTTAGATTTAAAATTTTTTTAATGTACTAATTGACTATATATATTTCACATGATCTTTGTTATTTTTATCACACTGTGCCCTTTTTACCTTTGGAATTTTTGTCTTCTTCACGTTCTGTGTATATTTGAAGAAAGTGAAAAGAGCACAGGGTTTTGTATATTTCTTTTTCATCGAACGTGTTATGCCTTTTTTCAACCGAAACAGGCGATGCTTCTTTATTGCTTTCTTTCATTTTTAACTCTTGTTGTTGTTAGCTGATTTGATTTAATTAGCTTTGTTTAACCCCCAGTAATCTGAGAGGATTTTTTATCCTTTTTTTTTTACTCTGCCAGGGATCTTGTGTTTTCATTAATTCTGTTTTCAACAACATTTATCTTGTTCTCCTTTATTTTGGAAATCTTGTTGTTTTCATTTTTATTTCAAGGAAACTATTTTTGTTGTTGTTGTTTTCAGATTGTTCTTGACAGCCTACTTTTGTTTTTTCAATGTATTATCATCTTGCATCTCCCTGAGAATACGATTTATGTTTTGAGCTTATGTTTTGTGTTTTACAATGTCGCCTGTTTTTTCCTGCATTTACTGCATTTTGCAGCTGGGCCATTTTGTCTGATCTGTCAGCTCATTTCCTCTGAGGGGCTGCTTCTCTTTCCATCCCAGGGGTTTTGTTCATTCAGGATCAAGTTGTAGCTCAGAGTTGGACTCTGGCACCAGATTGCCAACCACTCTGATGAGCTGTGCAGCTTGGGAAGATCTTTAAACAGGTGCTCTGGGCCTCTATTCTCTTATCTGTAAAATGGTGATTTAAGGTGGTCCCTGCGATCTAAGGTTGTTATGAGGATGTGAGTTATCCTATCTAAACACTCAGAACAGTGTCTGGCATGAAATTCCCAAGTAATGAGAACTCCTTCCTGGGGCTGGGTTGGTGGTTGCTCATTTTACCCAGATGGGGCATACCTAAGCACAGCAGGCTGTAAGTCATCCCTGAAAATCACAGGTGGTGGGAGCAGGTGTCAAGATGCCCCTTGGTGTGCCAGATAGGATGAGATGTGGGAAAGTCCACAGGCCTCCATGAGACCCTTCCCAGGCGCACAGACAGGACAAGTCTTGCAGATGTCTCTCCTCACCACCACCCCCAACCCCAGCCAAGCACTGGAGGTGATCAGAGGGCTCTGTGGTCAACCTCACCCCATCGAGCCAGGCAAGGATAATCCCTTGCCGAACGTGCCCAGGAGGGATGGTGGGGAGTTGCAGAGATCACACTCAGCCTTGGGTGGGGTGCAGGCAGGAAAATGGGCCCTTCTTGGGTGTGTGTGACGAACTTGGGCTGGCAGTCAGATTCTGCCCTTGAACACGGTGGGTATCTGCAGCATTTGGTGCTGCAGGTGCTTTTCCCCTGAGTGCCAGGAATGGGACAGGCTGGCCAGTGAACTCTATCCAGTCCTGGCAGCTAATAGCAGGAAAGCAGACCATGAGCTGCACCCTCCATGTCGCTCTTTCCTCTGTGGTCAGGACGTAGAACATGGACGTTTGATCCCCTTTGGGTGAGACCTCTTCTCAGTTTCCAATGTTGGCCTAGCATTTTCCCTATTATAATCACTGGACCAACTCAGAGGAAAACTGGAGATGAGAGGGAGGCAAAGCTTTCTGCTCTTGGTCCTCCCCTCTACCTAACATTTATCAAACACATACAGTGTACCACATTCTTGATCGGTTATTACTGTCCCCATTTTACAGATGACACCAGTGAGGCTCAGAAGGGGAATGTCTCCCAGTTACCCAGGGATGTGGGCTTCAGACCCATTCCATTTAGCTCCAGACTTTTCTCTCGCCTGTCATTCTGACCCCAGTGTAGTTCCATTTAACAAAACACTCATTGAACACTTCCTCTGTATCAGAGACTGTGCAGTGGCAAACACAAGAATTGGACTAAGGCCGGTCTTTGTCTTCCAGGGGCTCACATTCTATGAGGAAAATATTCAAACAAACAGGTCCCTCCAAGACAAAGTAGTTACTGTAAGTGAGTGTAAGCCAAGTTCAGTAATGGAGAAGAGAGAGAAGGCCTGCCTGCAGGCATCGAGGCAAACATTCCAAATGAGGGGGAAAGAGCAAAGGGACAAACAGAGGGCAAAATGTAGGGTCTGTCCACGAAAGACTGCTTGCTTCCTTGATGTGGCTGAGGACTGCGCGGGGAAGATGAGGTTGCGTGGGGAACAAGGGCTCTCTGCAGGACCCTGTGTGCCAAGACGAGAACTCAAGATGGATTTCTCAGTATAATGAGGAGCCATTGGAATATTTTGAAGACAGTAACCACATTCAGTTCAATTAAAATACTTGGAGCATTTACTCAGTGCCAGGCGTTCTGCCTGGTACTGAGGGTATAAATATAAATAAGAAACAGTCTTTTCCCTTGAAAGTCTCAGTCTTATACATAGACATTTTATCAGTTAGGAATAGAAGCTGAAAAACTGACTAAAGCTGGCTTCAACAGATGGAGGTTCACTTTTCTCTTGGAACAAGGATGCGAAGGTCCCATCCAGACCCAGGGTAGCCACTCAGGAGGACAGCATCTTTCTTCTTGCACTGCTGTCCCTGGACGCTGTCCTCTGGCTTACCCCACTGCACTTCGGTCTCAAAGGGGAGAAGCCAAGGCACAGAGCTTCCCCATGCTGAGGGTTTGTGTATTTATTCGGTGAGAATCACCATCTTTACAGGCATCTTCCTACATCTGATTAGTCAGAACTTGCCGTGAATGCCTGGCTGGGAAAGTGGGAAATCAATTTTGTTTTGCTTTTACAGTTTCAGTAGTAGAGATAGATGAGAGTTTTTGGAAATGGAGTGCAGACAGACCATCCTACAGGGCCTGCTACAGATTCTAATATGATGTGATAAATGCAATAGTGGAAGTTACATGTGAAACACAATCAAAGAGCACGTGCAAGGATGGTTCCTAATTCCAGGTGGTGCCAGGGGTAGGGGCAAGGTGTTCTGGAGAAGAGGGATTATGGTAGCTACGTTTGAAAGCACAGTAGGAGCTTACCAGGCTGGGTGGAGGTCAGAGCCTTGCAGGCATGTGGAAGAGAGGAAGGGCTTTTTCTGGAAGAACCCATCATCTGGTGTGATGTAATGATATCTCCATTTCTAAAAGGAGATCATTGTTGGCAACGCAGAGAAATTGGCTGGGAAACCAGGGAAGGAGTCTAGGATAACTGAGGGGTCCTGGTTATATTCAGAAGAACTGAGGCTTGTTTCTGTGTACAGATCTGACTAGGCTGGAGAGCTTCGTGTGACTGGGAAATGGGGCGAAGGGAGAAGACACTGTCTCTTCCAGGTGTGCCTTTCCTAGGGAGATCTGGGGCCCATGGAGGCTGGGAAAACTTGTTCTGGAAGCTTTGATTTCCATTCCCAATGCTCATGTTTGGCTTATGGTCCTAGTTTATCGATTTTTAACTGTAGGGATGCTCTTTAATGATTAATGCAAAGGGTGACCTGAAAGCTCCCTTCTTGGTTGTTGGTCACACAGCTGTAGGATTACCGGGAGATAGTGGCCTGTAGTTTTGATGAACCAGAACCCCTGCCTAGTGGAGCTTGTCTTCCTGGGAGGAGCCTGGACCAGACAAAACATCTGGCTACGCCTGAGACCCAGAGTCCCCACCTGCAGTTTCCCATCAATCATAGGGCCACCATCCCCCACTGCGGTCAGCGTTGCTTCCCTTAGACAGCAAGTGGGCAGCTGGCCCAGAGGAGGCAGAAGGCACCAGAAGTGAAGCTTCTGTTTGTAGCTCTTGCCAGGAATCCCGGCTGCAGGTTTAGCAGCTTCCAGAAGGTTTGTTTTTGAGCAGTGACAGTGAGTTAAACCTTAAACAGAGAAGGTCCGTGTACTTGCACTGCGAGAGCTGACCTCCTGCAGGAACTGAGCAGATAAGCATATACACGGCGGGGCGTCCCTTTGTCAGACTTGAGATTTCAACAAATTGGGAAATCGTCAAAAGGAGCTCAGAAGTTTTTTGAAGGAGAGGATATGGATACTCCCTGGGTGTCCGTGTAAGAGTGGTGGTGGTCTCTAGCCATTTAGTTTTCATGGATCACCTCTAGAAAAAGAACACAAATTACTTCAAATCATCCAAGAATAATAACCCATCTGAGCTACGCTTAATAATTGTCGAATTGGCCAGCAGATGTGAACTTGACTCTGAGTTTACCATGCCAAAAATGGACTCCAGTATTTCTTAGAGGGGGATTCCATTCATTCAACAAAAGAAATGAGTACCTGCATTCCTGGCCACACTGGACCAGGAGAGAGCTCACCCTCTCAAAAGACTAAGTAAACAAGCAAAAAAGAAATATAAGAAACTTTTGTGATACCACATAACACATACCATTCTTTAAAAAAGGGAATCATTTCCCTAAAGAAATAAGAAGATATTTTCTGAAAAGATTGTATTATAGTAAACAAAAGAAAATCTAAATGGATAGATGTATGCTATTCTCATTTAAATATAAGAAATAGGGATGATCGGTAGCAGAAGGATGGATAATGGAATGCGGGAGGGGAGATCCTGAGAAAGAGTGACCTTGATAACCACAAGTAAAGAATGAAAAGAAGCTAATGACACAGTAGCTAAAATCTACAAGCTAAAATCTACAAGAGTAGCACTTGCCTTGTAAGAAACAAAAGCACTGAAGAAAGAGACAATCTGGAGGGTCTGTCTGAGACTGCAGAGACAAAGTGCAAGGATGTGGAAATAATGAAAGAGAAGTTACCCAGTGTGGAAGACAGAGGACCAACCAGGCAGCACAGATGGAGAAGAGTATAATAATAAAATACAAACTGTGAGCAGACTCCTCTGAGAAGGGACAGAGGGAGGGACTGGACTGAAGTGTCCTTGGTGAATTGAACAGACTCACTGAGTTTCAGCCAAAACGAATTAGATAGAACTTGATGAAAAATGGATCAGTTCCAAGGATAATAAAAGATTCTTGAAAGCTTTTCACAAAACACACTCACACAGGTAAGCACACAACCAGTCCTCCTCAAATAAAATGGTCATTTATGAGAAACCACCCCTACACCAAACCCAATCCTCCTAAAATCTCCCCTCCTTCACATCATTGGCCAAGAACAGTGGTGCTGTAAGACCAAAGAATCATGGATTCAGCCAAGATCTAATGTGCACAAAAGCCACAGAAAATTGCCACTGGGGCTTCTTGAAAAACTCGCAAATTGTAGTAGGCTGAGTTATGGCCCCAAAAGACTTCAGGTTTTAATGACCGGAGCCTGTAAACATTAGCTTATTTGGAAAAACAATCTTTGCAGCAGTGATTAAATCAAGGCTCTTGAGATGAGGAGATTTTCCTGGATTCTCTGGGTGGGCCCTAAATGCAGCCACATGAATCCTTGTAAGAGGGAAGCAGAGGGAGATTTTATACACAAGAGGGCAAGATACAGAGATTGGAGTGATGCAGCAGCAAGCTAAGGAGAGTCAACAGCCACAGGGACAGAGGGAATTATTTCATGGAAAGGTGCCTGTGCTATGATAATGCTAACAGTCATGGATCTTTACATAACGAATAACCGACCAAGAAAATGTAGAGTTAAATCTGTCATAAATACAAGAAATTGACAGTCGTAGAAGGACCTTAACACATCTTTCTTAGTCAAGTAAAAGGGGAAAAAAAGTCATACACCTGAAGTGAATATAACACTGTGTATTAGTTACACTTCAATAAAAATAAAGAGAACAGAAATAGACTTTGCTTTAGGTGATTTTACCATTTATTGATTTTTGCACTATGTATCAGGCTTGGTGCCAGGTACTTTATATGTGATTTCATTTACAATAATCCTCCCAGCAACACTGCTGGATGGAGGCCGTTACCACCATTCGACAGAGAAGTAAACCAAGACTCCACAAGGTCACCTGATGAGCAATCCCAGAACAAGATGTGAAGCTGTGTCTTTGATTCCATAGCCACTGTTTTTTTCCCTCTGGATTATGCACTTCAGGAGGCGTGAACCTTTCATTTATGGACAACATTTTCTTCTGGGAAGAATAAAGACACACCTGTCCTCACAAAATCCCTGACACCTCCAGGACAGGTTCCGGTCCATGACAGGCGGTCACACAGCCTTCACATACAAGGTGCCCATGACAAGAAGGAAACCAGTCCAAGGCCACTGGTGAGGAAAGCTGAAAGACACAGCAGTAGCCTAAATCCTGCATTTGTGCACTGCCCCAGCCTCTCACAACGCCATCACCGTAGCCACTGCAGTGACCCCAAGCTCAGGTTCATTTTTTCCCTCATGGAAGTAACAAAAGAATCTTTTTTCTGTCAGATACCAGCTGGCCCCAGGAAATAAGAGCCTCTCATTTTGCTCTAGACGCCAATGCTTGCTTTGGGCTTTGGTCTGTCTTCTCCGTTTTTGCTCTTTGGATGGCAGGATGCTTTAATTATTATTGTCTGCTATTATGATCATGGTTTAATTGTCAGTTTGCAGCTCCGTGGCTCAGAAGGGGGCATTTTATAAAACAAGTATTTTCTTATTGTAGTTGCCAGTGTCACTGAGGATAATTTGGGCTTCCTTCTCATTTGGGGGCAGGGGTGATTTCCAACCCTCTCCCCCCGGCAGCAACTGTCTGTTCGCGGGCCATTTTCCCCTGATATAAAGATCCACCATTAGGACTTGTGCCTCTGCACCATCCGTTGGGTTCATGGAGTGGCAACAGTTGCCCTGGAGGACCGAAGGCCCTTTCACATTTGGGGGCCGCAAGTGAAATCAAATGAAGTCAACATGTCAAGATGCTGTGGATTTTTTTTTTCTTGCTTTTGTGTATCTGTCTGACATGTAATGGATCCAGATGAGCTCCCTATAAGCAGTGGGGTTGGCAGAATCCAAAGAGCATCCAAGGTGTCCAAGTTTCCTTGGGACTGAGGGGACTGAGGACCAGATCTCAGAAGCAGGTTTTGCCTGGACAGCTCTTGAGAGGTACGGGCACCTGCAGCGAGAATCCACTGTTCCCCTAGCTTTTTAGATTGAGACTCTGGTGAAAAATCTCTTCGTGCCCTTGAAGCTGAGTGTCATGAGCCTTACTCCCTTATCAGCAAAGTCCGGCAGAGTTTCCGTGGCAGGCTGGTAGGGGGTGGCAGAGGAGCAAGGGCCGGGTGGGAGTGCCCTCCCTGGGGCACCTGCTGCCAGGAGATTGTGGAAGAAGGTGGGACTCTACAGAGACACTGTAAGACAAGGTGTCTGGAGATCCTGGAACAGGGTCAGCCCCACCATCCAGGGTGCCCTGAGGTTGAAGCAGGTGGCAACCAGCTGAGCTTTGATGACCCAGCCCTGGAGAGAGCAGAGTCTCAGGACAGTCCCCAGGGAGCCAGAGAGAGAGAACTAGAGACCAGTGGGGCTGAGAAGCTGAGCAGTATATTTGTTGGTCCCCATGAGCACCCATGTTATATCCGAGGCAAAACAGACACCAGACTTAGGACAGTGTGACCAACTCCAGCCCCTCCTTTGGTGTTTGGTGGGCACTGGTTTTCCGCCCCTGTCCCCAGCCCTGCCCCATCACCGCACAAACCACTGTCACTAGGATTATAGATACAGGATATATATATCTATATATATATATCCTATTATTGATATACCTATATATAGATTCCCTATATATAGATATAGGATGTAGGATTATTGCCTTCTCCACAGCAGCTTGGGCATTATTGCTGTCCCTCTGAGACTCTCCCCCGTCTTGGCTTCTAGGACTGTACCTTCTCCTGCTTTTCCTTCTACCTCTTAGTCTTAGTCTCCATGGGCTTCTCCTTCCCCATTCATCCCTAAAGTCAGAATCCTCTAGAAACTTCCTTCCTTATGTGCCTTTCATGCTGTAAACTCATTGGACATGCTTGTCCAAATCCACCACCTGCACCCCATGCTTGTGTCCTCCCAAAGAACTGGTACTTTTCTCTCTCTAGACCACCCATGTCTTTATGCTGTCTCTGTTCTCTCCCTGGCATTCCCTCTTCTTCCCATGTTCCTCATCCACCCCCTTCATCTGCACACAGCCTGTGCATCTGACAAGACTCTCAGCTCAGTACCTCCTCCAGGGGGCCTGCCTCACCCCCTCCACCCAGGTAGGGGTCTGCTCTGTGCATGCCTTGACCATAGAACCCATCACACCACACTTAGGGTCAGAGACATGCCATATTCCCATCAGTGCTGTCTGCATCCAATACCTGTTCTCTCTTGATTGGATGTGTGACTCTTGGTATCTGTATCTAGACTCAAAGAACCTACCAGGCTGGGCTTAGCCAGTGTGCGACCATGACTGCATCCTCCCCATGTCTCCTGGGTTTGGACGAGGCTGCTAGCTCTGGCTTGGGGTCGGTGCCACTAGCTCCTATTTCTTTGGTAGTGATAGAGCACCAAAAATTCAGTGGGAAGATGCAAGGAGCTGGATGTGGGCCATAAAGAGAGATGTTAGAACCTCTGGCAAAATAGGACGTATCTTCCTTAGCACAAAGGATTTCATTTCCTCTCACTATGTGGTACACACTTGACAAGGAGAGTAGGTGAGTTTGGCTGAACTATGGTATTCCTGCAAGGTGGTGAGCAGTTCATTCATTCATAGTTCAACCAGACCAAGAGCTTAGCATGGGCCAGGCCTGGTGCTGGGTACCAAAGATACAGAGATGAATCAGTCAGAAACACAGCAGTTAAGGAGCTTGGTAAGATAGGTATGTCACCGATGGGTCCAAAGCTGTGGGAGCACATGGAGAGACCATCTGTCCAGATGGGGTTCATGGGGTCGGTGGGGGATGGGGAGGCAGTGCACAATATGGAGACACCCAGGGAGAAGTCCCCACTGAGTGTGGGGTATCAGCTGGTACATGCTAGTCAGGTGGTATATGAGTTTGTGGGGCTGCAGTAACAAACAGAATAGCTTGAAACGAGAACAGAAATATACTTTCTCACAATTCAAAGTCAAGGTGTCGGTGCTCCCCCTGAAGACTCTGTGGAAAAATCTGTGACCTTCTTCTGGCTTCTGGTAGTTGCCAGCCACCCTGGGCTCATAGATACATCCTCCAGTCTCTACCTCTGTGTTCACATGGTCTGTTCCCCGCTGACCCCTCTGCTTCTCTGTATCCCAGTCTCCCTCTCCTTTCTCTGATGAAGACATCAACCTTTGGGTTTAGGGACCACCCTAACCCAGGATGACCTCATCTGAACTTGATTACATCTGCAACAATGCATTGATTTCCCATTAAGGGCACACTGACGATTCCAGTTAAGGTGACACTGAAGGGGTTGAACTCAGCCCACTGCAGGTGGCAGGTACGGGAGTGTATGGAAGGGTAGGAATGTTCCAGGCAGAGAGAAGTCCCTGAAGCAAGAAGACAAGAAGGAAACGGCTAGAACAGAGAGGACTGGAGGATGGCAGCTGGGGCTCCTAAAGGACTTGGTGAAGGAAAGAACAGTGTGGTTCAGAACAAACCCTGTACCCCGCACAGAGAAGGTGAATCAAAAGGGTGGGAGGGAGTCTGGATTCAGGAAGGCTAGCCCCACGTTTTATAAGCCTCTGTGTGTGCTGTTCCCTCTCTTGTGATCTTCCTCTCTCCATCTCCTCCTGCTTTTCTTTTTTTTTTTTAATTAATTAATTTATTTTCAGAAAAACAGTATTCATTATTTTTTCACCACACCCAGTGCTCCATGCAGTCCCCTCCTGCTTTTCTTTTCGGTCTTCACAACTACTGCAAAGACACCTCCTCCTTGGAATTTTCCTTGCTTCGCTCAGGTAGAAGACAATGTGAAAGGAATGCCTTTGGTACTAGAGAGACATGCACTGAATGCTGGCCCTGAGCCTTACTAGCTGTTTGATATCCACTCCCCACTCCCCACCCCGCAGGGGTCTGTGTTAAACCCCAGGGACTTCAGTCCCCCCATGAGCAAGTGGCAAAAGTAACCTGCAAATCGAAGCGTTTTCACAGGGATCCCACACATATTACTGTGTGTTTTTCACTCAGCAGTAGCAGCCTCCAGGGCAGAGACAGAGTGTGACGCCCAACACACTTCAGCCCTCTTCCCTGGCCTGTGTCATGTCTGTGGCCCAAAGAAGCAGACACCCTTGGGAGGAAGGCTTCTCTGTGAAGCAGTACCTTTTACCTCTTCCTCTCCCTTCAGTGCCTCCCCACCTGGGGTCAGGGGGGAGCAGGGTCCTCAAAACTGCTCCCAGTTTTTCAAAAGCCAAAGAAGACTTATGCTCACCTGCAGAAGAGCTGCTCAGGCAAGCCTGCTGTCTGCCAGGCCTGGAATGAGCCCTATCGATCAGAACCTCTGATTTGATTTCTCAAAGATGAAAACAAGTCTTCAATGAGTCTTAATCAGGGTGGTCCATTTGACAAAGGAAGTCTTCCCTGGCTCTCTTCAAGGATTTCTAATGCAAGGGGTCACCACACCCCTCCCTGCAGCCAGTCCCCCCACCCCAGCTACCTGCCGTGCACCCACTCCAGCCCCTGCCGCTACTCCCATCTGGGCAGCAGGAGTGACCGTAAAATGGAAATTGGATCCTGCCAGACCTCAGCAAGAAGATTCCTCGATGAAACCCAAACTCCCCCTCCCCCAACCCTGCACCCGCACCTTCGGTCCCCCACCTGACCTGGCGTCCACCTGCCCATCTCAGTCCTGCAACAGCCTTTCTGTTTGCAGGCCTTTGCACCTGCTGCTCGCTACCACAGGAAGCGCCCTCCTACCTCTTGCTCCATTCTGGGCTGGTACCTGGGAGCCTCTCCCATTGCCTCCCTGTCCCCTCCTTCCAGAGGGCCTCCCTGCCAGGGCGCTCTCTGGAAAGCGGGTCCTCTGTCTCAGCATCCTGCTTCCTTCCACGCAAGTGCCACCACAGCTGATCATCTTTACAGGGATTTGTGTGTAAGAGAATATTGCCCATGTCCAGAAACAACTGGAAAAGGACGCCCTGTCCTTGTCACCATTATCTCTCCGCACCCAGCGCAGGGAGGTGTTGAAACAAATGAATGCAGTAAGAGGTCTGGCCCTTCAGCCTCATTCCTTCTGGCTGCTGAGCTGCATTGTTTCTGCCTGCAGAGGACCTCGGGCTCCCTCCTCTGCCTCTCCCCCTGCCATTCTCTAGACCTGTTCAACGCCAAGCCTTTGACTTTTGTCTGATTATCAGATCAGCGGAGCCGAATGCAAGGAGCTGGAATTTTTAATTCATGGTCTCAAAGTTCAGCCCTTTCACCTTGTTATGATTCTCATGTAAGCTATTGATTACTGATAGGGCCTCCCCGCACACACCTGCCTCCCCGCCACAGCCTCTTCCTTCTGGAGGCACAGGCGGCATTCTCAGGGGAAAGAGTGGGAGCACCAAGGTTGGACCCAGACTATAATTATATAATGTAATTCTGGCTCACTCTCAAACCAGCCCTTGACCTTGGGCAAGTTATTCAACCTCTCTGAACCTCTGTATTCTCATTTTTAAAGACGGAAAGGATGCCACTTACAAAATAAAGATACTCACGGGGACTAAGTGAGACCACGCGGAAGTGCTTTGTACTTGGTGGTTGTCATATAAATATGTTTCATCCCTGCTCCATCTCCATATTCTCTCTTCCTATCAGATGTTCCTCCTGGAATTTCATTCATTCATTCATGGATTCATTCACTCACTCCTTCAGTTATTTAACCTCTGGGATCTCAGTGGGTCTCTTAACTAAAAGGGGACAAAACCCAGATTCCTCTAGCTAATTCTGGGGCCTCATCATCTTCCCACTCTCAGCCCAGCTCTACTGTCTGTGACCTCCTGACGCCACTTGGACTCCAGTGTGGGAATCACATTTCTTCCTGGCCCCTTCACCTTGCTCCATTTCTGGGTCTTGTCTCATGTTATTTTTCTTTAAGATTTTTTTTATTCATCTGACATAGAGAGAGAAAGAGAGAGAGTGACAGAGAGCATGAGGAGGGGTGGAGAGAACGAGAAGCTCATCAGGGAGCCCAATGCAGGGTTCGATCCCAGGACCCTGGGATCACAGACCCAAGCCAAAGGCAGATGCTTAACCAACTGAGCCACCAAGGTGCCCCTTGTCTCATGTTATTAATGCAAAGAAAACCTATTCCCTTTCATACCTGCAAACTTCAAGTCTCATCTCCTCCCTCCCTCCCTCCCTGACAAGTCCAGCCCCCGAGAGCCTCTCTTTTTTGAGAATACATCTGGCCACACCACACAGCTTACTTCCTGGTCTGCTCCTGTGGATAAGGCCAATTTTGCATCCACTGAGTATCTCAGAGAAAGAAAAGGAAGGGTGCAGTTTGGCACAGAGTGAGTATGCCTGTTGGCTCTGCTTCCTGGGAAGCTCCCACTTCCTCTTTCCAATCAAGTGTGGGGCCCCAGACTGCAGTCTGTTTCCTGCTGAATGCATGGAAGGAAAGCCCATCTGTCTTTACTCTGCCGGAACCCCCCGGGAGGGGATGCCTGCCAGGGGAACTAGCACCCACACAGCTTCTGGTGTGGCGGACCTGCACCTCTCTCTATAAAAGGGTTTGTTTGGGAAATCCAGGAGATTCACTTGAATCCTAGTAAAACTACCTGGTAACTGAAAAGAAAAAACATGCACACATACCCAACAACAAATACACAAATAAAAATTAGATCTCATTCATAATAGAATAAAAAATTAATAAGAAGTATGCAAAGAAAAACATAACAAAGAAGAAAACCATGAAATGTTACCAAGACACACAAACAAAGCCCTAAATAGATTAAGATACCTACAGTGTTCCTGGCTGGGGAAAAATAACGTAAAGCTATCAGTTTGCCCAAATGAATCAATACATGTGTGCAATTCCAATCAAAGTATCAGTGAGGTTTTTTTGGAACTTGATAACTATAAAGTTCATCTCAAAGGATAAATTTGGGAAAATAGCTAAGAAATTTGGGGGAGAAAAATGAAGGGGGATTTGCCCTGGAAGAATATGAAATATGAAAACAGAAGTAAGTTGGGTAGGTGTGCTTGTGGTACAATAAGTAGCATCTGGAGAGACCAAGGAGGGAGTCCTGGAGCTAAGGAGGGTGTCTAGAATCAGAGTCATGACCAAAATGATGTTTCATATCCATGAGGGGAGCCTGGATTATACAGTGACAACTGTCTTCATTCCCCAGACATTCGTGGGCACCATCCAAAGTGTCAGGCACGTCATAGGCTCTGAGGCCACCAGAGTGAATAGCCCCTGGTCCCCCATTCATGAAAATTATCTTCTAGTTGGGGAGACAGGTAGTAAACAAATGAGTAAGTATAGACTGCAATAAATGCTCAGGAGGAAGTAAACAGAGCATTTTGATAGTCAAAACATGGACAAGGCTATTTTAGACCAGTGGTAGGAGAGTTGAGTGTCCATCTGGAAACATAATGAACCTATAAACCTCAAAAAATAGAACTAACAAGATCTGGGGAAATACTCAAGTTTGGCTTTTTAATCTTGTGGGAAGAAGAGGGTTTGCCCAAGCATAACACATCACTCAGTATCTTTTTTTTTTTTTAAGTTATCTCTTTTTTTAAAAAAAAATACATTTTATATATTTGAAAAAGAGAGCACAAGCAGGGAGAGCAGCAAGTGGAGGGAGAAGCCAGCTCCCCACTGCAGGGAGCCCAATGTGGGGCTCGATCTCAGGACCCTGGGATCATGACCTGAGCTGAAGACAGATGCTTAACCAACTGAGCCACCCAGGCGCCCTGTCATCAGTATCCTTAAGGGAAAAGAATAGCAGATTTGTTACATAAAATGACTTAAGTCCAGACACACCTGGGTGGCTCAGTTGGTTAAGCATCTAACTCTTGATTTTGGCTCAGGTCATGATCTCAGGGCCTGGGATCCAGCCCCTGTCAGGCTCTGCACTCACCAAGGAAAAGGATTTTTTCCTTCCTTGAGGATTTTCCTTCTTCTCCCGCTGCCCCTCCTCCCACTTACTCTCTCTCAATATAATAAATAAATCTTTTAAATAAATAAATAAATAAGTCTTAAAAAAATAAATAAGTCCTACACCAAAATAGGCACCCTATACAAAATTTAAAGGGCAAAAAGACACCAGCTGCTAGGAGAAAATATTAGCAATATTTAAGAGAGAAATAAAAATATATAAAAATAATGAATAAAAATTATAGTTAATTGTAAATAGAATTTTAAAAGACAAATAACTCTGTTAAGATGGCTAAAGGTTATGAAGATATGTAAGTTGGCAATAAATATATGCAAAGATATGCTTATAACAAAATATAACAAAGATACACGTTTAATATGCACGTAACTTAAATTATCCAGAACACCAGTGAGATTCCATTTTGGTTTAGCAGATGGGCAAGTATTTTAAATACCTGATGTTGATGAGGTGAAGTTTAGAGAGAGGAGTCACACTTATACTGTTTAGTGAGAATGTAAATTGATGCAATCACTTAAGAGAATAATTTAACAGCATTTATAAAAGATTTTTAAGTGTATACTCATCCCCTCCAGAATTCCTCCAACAGTCGACTGAGATGTTAACAGAAATGGGCAAAGCTATGTAAAGATGGGAATATTCCTTGCAGTCTTATGTGAGATAATGAAATACAACAGTGTCCAGTTTTTGTAGGAAAAAAAAAAGAAATATATGTATTATGTCCCTAACAGTCTTAAGCAAAAAAAGTAACGTAAAATATGGTCCCATTTGGGGAGTGCACACTGTGTGCACACGGAAAGAAAGTCTGGAACGATATGCAGCAAGACTAATATCAAGTGAAAAGCTTTGGAGAACAGATTGGTTTGTGTAAGAGACTTTTTAAAAAATTCAGTACATCTATATATTGTTTGTCTTTTTCTGCCTTGAGTGTGTCTTATTTTTATAATTTAAAAATATACTTTTTAGGGATTTTATTTTATTTATTTGAGAGGGGAGGGGCAGAAGGCGAGGAAGAGGGGAAGCACACTCCCGCTGAGCACACCAAGCCAGCCACTGTGGGGCTCAACCCCAGGACCCGAGAGCACGACCTCAGTTAAAACCGAGAGTTAGATGCTCAACCGATTGAGCCGCTCAGGTGCCCCTAAAAAGATATTTTTGGCTTCTGGAACAGAAAAAGGGTATCAGTGGAAAAACTGGTGAGATTCAAATGAGGCCTGGCGCTGAGTTCATGCATCCAAGTTGGTTCATCAGTTGTGACAAATGCACCTGGGAAACATAAGACATTAACAGTGGGAGAAATGGTGAGGGGGTCTATGGGAATTCTCCATATTAACTTCGCAACTTTTCTGTAAGTCTAAAATTGTTCCAAAATAAAAATTTGATTAGGAGAGAAAGGCTGGTAGTCAAATAGCTTTGGCAGCCAGAACCTCTTTGCTCTGGGAGAATTCAGCGTTCCTACTCAGCTACTTTGCCCTGAGAGCTCTGTCTGTGGCCTGCAGGCAGCCTGCCCGCTCATGTGGAAACCCTGCCTGGCCTCCTCAGATCCCCAAGGATTATCTAAGCCAAGCCTATGTGTAGCCAGTGTCCCAAGTTCTGTTCTTGGAAACCAAGATGTAGGCTCACCACCCCCCTCCACAACTGGATCAGCCTCTCAAACCCCACAACACACCCCTTACCTTTATCCCCACGCCCCTTTTTCTAAGGCCGAGTTTCTTAGAGCAAATTTAGGTTCAGAGTAAAATTGAGACAAAGATGCAAAACCTTCCCATTTGCCCCCTGCCCCTCCACATGCACAGCTTCCCCAAGAACCACACCCCCCACCAGGGTGGGACATTTGTTACAAGTGGTGAGCCTACACTGACACATCGCTATTGCTCAAAGTCCATAATTTCCATCAGGGTTTGCTCTGATGGTATACATTCTATAGATTTACTTTGGCCACAAATGGCCAAACTGTCTTCCAAAGTGGCCTTACCATTTTGTATTCCCACCAGTAGTGTGTGAGACTTCCTGTTTCCCTCCCCATCAGCACTTGGTAGTGTCAATGCTCTGGATTTTGGCCATTCTCATAGGCATGTAGCGGTATCTCATTGCTGCTTTCATTTGCATTTCCCCGATGACAGGATGTGGAGCGTCTTTTCATGTGATTATTCCCTATTTGTCTATCTTTGATGAGGCGTCTGGCAAGGTCTTTGGTCCACTTTTTAAGCAGACTTACTTGTTTTCCTATTGTTGAGTTTTAAGAATTCTTTGTATATTTGGGGTAACAGTCCATTATCAAATTATGTCTTTTGAAAATATTTCCTCCCAGTCCATGGCTTGTCTCATTTTCTTGACATGGTCTTTTGCAGAACTGAAATTTTTAATCTCAATAAAGCCCAGCTGATCAGTAGGGTTTTTTCACGGATCATGCCTTTGGCGTATCTAGATGTCTTCCCACACCCAAGGTCGTGTAGGGTTTCTCCCACGTCTTCTAGGAGTTTATAGTTTTATGTTTACATTTAAGTCTGTGACCCAGTTGGAGTTAACTTTTATGAAGGACCTCAGTCTACAGCTAGATTCATTTTTTGCATGTGTGTGTCCAGCGGCTTCAGTGCCATTTGTTGGAAAGACCATCTTTGCTACCTCGTCAAAGATCAATTGACTGTATTTCTTGGGTCTGTCTCTGTGTTCTCTATCCTGTTCCATGGATCTCTTTGTTCTTTCACCAATACCCACCACCTTGGTTACTGCAGCTTTGTCATTACATCTTGACATCAGGTACAATCAATCTCCAGTCTTGTCCTCCTTCTGTATCATGTAGCTGTTCTGGGGCTTTCTCCCCTCCATATGAACTTTGGAATCAGTTTGTCAATAGCCACAAAATGGCTTTCTGGGATTTTTGCCTGGGTGTATGCCTTCTTGGCGTCTCCCTCACAATCTAGAATGATAGTGGACTCAGGAGGAAGTCTGGGGACCATGGTGGACAGTGACGAGATGGGTGGGGTTCAACAGTGACAACATAAAACTCAGGATGATCAACAAAGTGCACAAAACCTACACCCCCCTCCCACCCCTGTCCCGGCTGTTAGGAACCCCCAGTAGGAGGGGCAGGCCGGCTGGAAGCCATGAGAGAAGGTGCCGCTGGACGCTGCTCTCTTCCTTCTGGCAAGTCTCTTGGGTTTCCGACCTCCTCTGACCTGAAGCCCCTGGGAGGAAAGCGCTGAGCCCAGGATGACCACCTTCCTCTTCTCTCTGTTCAGGCTCCACTTCCTGGTGTTTGACACAGAGGAGGTCCACGACGTGCTGCGCATCTGGGATGGGCCTGTGGAGAGTGGGGTCCTGCTGAAGGAGCTCAGCGGCGCGGCCCTGCCCAAGGACCTGCACAGCACCTTCAACTCGGTCGTTCTGCAGTTCAGCACCGACTTCTTCACCAGCAAGCAGGGATTTGCCATTCACTTCTCAGGTCTGTGCTCACTTCCTGCCCGCCTCTGTCCATCTGTCCTGGGGCATGACAGCAGCCCCCACCCCTCCTTGCCCTCCCTTCCTCCAGCCCTCCGCTCTTGTAGAGAGAGCCACTGAGCAGGGGCTGTGTGCCCGGCACCTGGTTAGCACTTGTGTTCAAATATCTGTGCTGGGCTTACTCTGCAGGGAAAGACAAGCAGCTTCAGAGACACTAACATGCAGATTGATGAGTACCTGGGGGGCAGGGGTGGATATAAACTACCGTGCTCACCTTGGAGCACCAGGAAGAAAAGATATTCCAGAAAACACGGAGCCCACGCTCAGACCTGCAGGAGAAGCAGCAGTAACAGAGGGAAAGACTGTGTTTCAAGCAGGGAGCAGCTGATGATTCCGTGGGGTGGGAAGGGCCACATAGTAGGACTTGGGTGGGGGTGGAGTCTGTGGATCCCTGTTAGAGAAAAAGAAAGAAAGGGGCACCCTAGGTGTGAAGAGCATGTGCACAAGTGCAGAGGCAGGATGAGAGGTTCCAGAATGTGCAATTTGAAACACGGGGAGCACAGAAGAAGGCACGCAGGCCCCTGTGGACGGTGGTATGGGGCTCTTTTATGGAACAGCCGCTCTGATATGCCGCACACTCTGGTTCTTAGTCTAGTGCGGGTCCCAGGAAGGACCGGGAGCCAAATACAAATGATCTAAATTCAATTAATTATGCACTCTAGTAGCCAATTATGGAGGAGCATGACATAGAGCTACCAAAAATGGGCAATGTTCACATATCCGAGTCCCGGTATTAGATAATTCATGTGTTGGTCCTGCCTCCCTCTGTGATGCATCGTCTCATCTCCTCTGAAGTGCCTCTTCCATCACTCATCTCCCTGCACAAGTGACTCTGCCTTGGTTTATGCTTATGTTTATTATACAGCAGCTGTCTTCATTACCATGTCCTTACTCCAGAGTGTGTGGGGGGGTTGCCATGGTGATTGCAAAGCGAGCCCATGTGGCACCCATGCCACGGCTTTGCCTCCACAGTCTCCCCTTGCTGGTTTATTAGCTAAGGGTAGTTGAGTGTATTTCTGGTACCAGGTAGACTGGAATGGGGCTACAGACCCTGCTTCTAGCTCTTGTGCACATCTGTTTTCTCTGTGGAGATGAGCATTCAGTAGTCTGTAGGGCAGATGAAAGCCTCCAGGATTATATTCCTTTATACCCATTAACTTGCCCAATTAATACTCACAGAAGCTTCTAGCCTGGTGAGGAAGAACTCCTTGCAGGGTTCACTGGGAGTCTTCTTCCATGGAATCCTGGTACCCGTTTGCCCATGGAGAGTCTCTGGGGACCACAGGGTAACGGTGAGCTCATCTAAGATTAGGTCCACAGGGCAACAAGGGAGTCATTTTTAGATAAGCATTTCCCTACATCTGGAGTCCCTGGAGTTCCACGGACTCTTGGCTGATGTTGCTGGAGAAAGAACGCTGCACGGTCTTAGGTCAAGGCAAACCTAAAGAGGCTATCGGTAACTTGGGACCTCTGAGAACTTTTGGTATGCTAATTTAGCGGGTGAATTCAGAAGGTGTCTATCTAGTAGGTCACAGTTCCCAAATATATTTGACCATGGAGGACTTTTTCCCAGACCATCTCAAGAGACTAGCATTTTATGGAACAAACTTCAGAGACTGCTGGGATAAGCCATAAAGGATCTGTAAGCAGTGAGGAGAGTGGAATGCTAAAGAGACAGCTCAGTCCACTCTCTGGGGAAAGGAGTGTTATGAATAATTAAATCAGACATGTATTTTCTCTGACTGTGCCCAAGCTAATGGTTATGGCTTTAAAAAAAAAAAAAAAGAAAGAAAGAAAGAAAAGAAAAAGAAAAACCCTCTTAATTGCTCTGGCAAATTCCTCTGTGGGTTTGCGCTATCTGACCTCCTGTGCACTGTCAGCTTGGCCACGTGGGACAGCATCCCTGGGCACTGTCACGAGCCGCACCTTCGCCCAGCAGCTCCGGCTGCTTCTTCACGCGTTGTCCAGCCCATAGAAGGACTATTCATCCTTCGGGGTGCCTGTCAGATGCCACTTCCTCCCCATTCAGAATAAATTGCTGTGGCCTGTGGCACAGCGAGCACTTTACTTCGATTTCTTCAGTGCGTTGTCAATCCCAGACACCCTGCCTTATGCTGGAGGTAGCCGACCCTTGCCACGTCCTGCCGCTCAGACTCCTCCACAGCCCATGCGTGCAGCAGCAGCTTACTCACTGCTTACTGGGAAAGCAGGCACATGGACACGTGTGCACATGAGCGCATGGTTTTCTCTAATGCGTGGATGCCCGGACGCAAGCTGCCCTGACCATCGCTTAGGTCCGTGGAGAGGGGCATGGGCAAAGCTACCTAGCCTGGACTCCAGAAAGGCCGAGACGACCTGGCCCGGGGTCCGGGTGTAACCGAGGTTCAGGAAAGGTCACCTTCCCTTTTGCTGTCCTCAGTTAGCAAATACCAGGACTCCTCTAGGGAAGGCCGCGTGGCTCGCCCCAGGTTAACTTTATAGTGTGTGTTTGACGGGGGATTGTACAGAAATGCCAGAGACGATTAGTGCAGGCTTGGCTTTATTGAGTAAACATGACTGTGTAACGTCTAACATCCTGTCTGAACCACGCGGATCTAGCCTTTTCCCGGGGCTTTGCCAAGCAGCTCAAATTCAGGAGGATTAAAGAGGGAAAGTGGGAACAAAGAGGGTTAGGGGGACACTGAAGGAGAGGGACTGCCACCCGCTGAGCCGGCACCACCCTAAGCACTCTGCTAGCAACTTTCACAGAAGCCTTAGAGTATGGTGGCCATTATTTAATCCATGCTGCAGACGTGGCTCTGAGGTCCAGGGAGGTTTCTCATACAAGGTCATCTAGTTAATAAGCAGCAGAGACTGGATCAGAACCCCCATGTCTGATTCCCAGACCCAGGCTCTTCATCATTGCACTCTGTCACCTCCTACATAAATAATCTTTCTGAGTATGGTCAGAACAGGGAGCTATTTTTCTTTCAGGGAATCATTTACATGTGTACAGTGCACTGTAAAGCTAGAGATGAAAGCTAAGTCTGTTTTTAATTGGGAAGGAAGAAGATTGATTCTTCTTTGACGTTATAAATAAATTCAGTAAGTGTCAGATGGTGATGATTTGTTCATTTATTTATTCATTCAACAACTATTTACTGAGCACGGCTGTGTGCTGGGTAATGTTCTAGGCCCCGGGGATACAGTTGGAAGCAAAACAGCCGAGGTCTCTGTTCCCACAGAGATGCACAAGTGATATTACAATAAAGAGACAAATGAATTAGCAAGAGTATTACAGACTGTGCAATGAAAAGAACAAAAGAGGAGAATGTGACCAAATTAGTAGCAGGAGGGGTCAAGGGATGAGCCCAGAAGAAGGTGGTTAGAGAGGCCTGTCTGAGGAGGTGATTCAAGAGCTGAAAACTGAATGACGATATGGAGCTGACTTAGGAAGGTCTGCGGCACCATCGCTTCAGGTAGAAAGACCAGCAGGTGCAAAGGCCCTGGGGAGTGGGAAAAGCAGCGAGGGACCTGAGCTTGCTGCGTTGGAAGATTTTACAGATGTAGCTGGGTATAGTATAGCATATATAAACAGATGAGCACGGCTATATTCTAATAAAACTTATTTACACGAGCAGGCATAGAAACAGATCTGACTATGAGCCCTAGTTTCTCGTATGTATCGTTACTGGGTATGAGGTATCAGATGCTATAACTCCAGACTTGTTCCCACAATCCTAGATCTTACAGTTGGTGATATTAGTGTGTACAGTTGCCCTGGGCTCGGGCTTCTCGAGTTTTTCCACTGACATCCTCCTCAGAGCAGAAGAGAGTGAATGTCTATCCATCTGTTGATCTGAAAGCTGTAGGAGGCTACAGTCTCTTTGAGGCTTCATGTTTTTGCTGAAGAACACATATGACTTTTACATTCTACTCCACAATAAATTCATTTAGTTTTGTGCATGCTATTTTTCCCCAAAATTTGGGGGTGGGGGAATCTGGCCCTCCAAGCCAATGAATATTACAGATCCTGTGGCCTCCAGGGGCTCCCATCCCTGGAGCCTGCCGCCCAGAATCTGGAGAATGACCTTGGTTGCAGCTGTCCCGATTCTTTGTCTGGACGTTCTCTTCTATCATTTCCTTTTCTCATGATGCATCTACTCATTCATTCTTTTGTTCATTTACTCCTTCCCTCCATCATTTGACATTCACTTTTAAAGCACGTGGTCTGTCCGACACTAAGTTAGGTATCAGACCACATTCCTGAGGTTTTTTAATGTTGACTACATCTCAGCTATGAATGTTTACTTTGAACTCTATTTTTCCCCTTGCTACACACCTCAGATAGAGGCCTATCTGAGGAGGTGAAAGTCTTCTGACTTTCCTCCGGTTCTAGGCTGATGTGGTGTTGGACATTTGCCTTCACCTGACTGCAGTTCTCCCTATGCTTGTTAACACCCGCTGCTCGGCCTACAGGGAGACCAGCTCCCAACCCACTGGCAGACCCTGCTTGTCTGCTGATCTCTGCAACAAGGCGGGTATTGATCCTAGCTCACTTCTTTTACAATCATAGCTGTGCAATCACACCTAACTCATGGTACCTCGTGACAGGTGGATGCCAGCGGTGGTGAAGGTTCTGGTAATGGTTCTGACGGTGGTCCCCAGTGGTGACAGAGATGAGGGTGAGAACAGAAATGAAACGGTGGCCCTATTGCCAGTGACATAGTGGGAGGTGACAGAGATTGTGGCTGTGGCCCTGGCAGTGGGCACAGTGATGACAACGAGGGTGATGGGCTGAGACCCTCATTGGCTGGCAGACTTCTAGGCAACCCCACTTGTTCTTCTGTTCTCTCAGTGTCTACAGCCACGTCCTGCAACGACCCTGGGGTCCCACAGAACGGGAGCCGGAGTGGCGACAGTTGGGAAGCTGGAGACTCCACAGTGTTCCAGTGTGACCCTGGCTATGCGCTGCAGGGGAGCGCAGAGATCAGCTGTGTGAAGATCGAGAACAGATTCTTCTGGCAGCCCAGTCCGCCCACGTGCATCGGTACAAAGCAGCCACAGGCTGAATCCTGCCCTCTGGTCCCACCGCTTGTGTGTGCCAGACCCCATGGCCCAAGTGGCAGCTGCATCTAGAGGCTGGCCAGTAGCATCAGAAAACCCAAAGTTTATGCTGCTTTGTGTGAATATGTGCACACAAATGCCCCCTCACATTCACACACTCACAGTTACTGTCTACATATGACAAAGTCTTCACTCTCCAAAGTGGTCCCCAAAATTTCTAAGCCAGGCATGTCTACCTCTTTTCTCCCTGACTCAGGCTATTTAGGTGGAAAGGAGGATGATGGATCAGCTCGGGAGGAAGGTCAGCAGGTTCCAAAATGCCCTTTCTAATAGCCAAAGCACTAGAAAGGCATCCACAGGCTCGGGTGCAAAGGGAAGAACCTTGCCTTTCTTTTCTCAAGGAAATTATTGGTTACCTGGGTGTTAGATCTCTTGATCTGTTCTTACTCTTAGAAATCTCCCCCTTTGGCCCATGCAGAAATGGAAGCTCTGCGACTTGCCCATGGTCAGAGAGCTTGTAAGGGTTAGAGGGTAATAATACTGCTCCCCAGCTCCCTGAGCCTGGGAGGAGGCAGGAAGTTGAAGGAAGAAAGAAATAGAAACATTCCAGGTATTCATTGCTGCATGGCCCTTTTTCTCAGGCAAAGTCCTGAATGCATTTATGTCCCGGATCAACGATGGGTGTTAGAAGAGAAACAGTAGTCCCCAGGTCCCCTTACTGTGTGCTAGCCCCACACTGGACATCTTCTTACCCATCCTCACTTAACTTTCCCTACAGCTCTCTGAAATGAGCACCATTCCCTCACTTTAGAGTTCAGGAACTGAAACTTAGATAAACTTGGATATCTTGCCCAAATCACAGAGCTGGGACATGGCAGAGCCAAGATTCACACCCACATCAGTCTGAAAGGAGAGCCTTTCAATTTCCTACTTCCCACACTAGCTCCTGTGCTGGGGATGGGTTCCAGGGACTTCCCAAGACACAGCCCAGCAGCCGATGCCCCAGGCGATGCCCTACATGTCTTTCCACTCAGTTTCAGTGGGAGGCTTTGTCCAGGCATCCGAGGACTGGCCTTTGCAGGCCAAGCTCTGAGGCCTGGTGCTGAAGGTGAGACACTAAATCCTGTCTCTCAAAGGAGATTAGGAGTCACCCGGGTTATGCAGTAGGAGCATGGTGAATGAATACATAGCAGACAGGAGGTTGATTCCTGGCTTCCAAAAACAGGTCAGATCTCAGCTACATGGAATAGTATGTGCAAAAGATTGTGGAGTACTGAAGTAGACAGATGTGGGTTCAGATCCTGGCTCTGCCATTAACTAGTTCAGTGGCCTTGGAAGAACTGCTCCATCTCTCTGAGCCTTAGTTTCCTATTCTATAAAGTGAGACTAAATACACTTTCATGGCATCATGGAGTAAGGACACAACTAACCCAAATCTCAAGAAATACTGATTTCCCTCCTTCCTTTTCTCACTTCTTCCTTCCTCTCTCCTTCCCTCCCTCCCATTATTCCCTTCTTTGTTTTCGTCTCTTGGGTTTTTGGATTTACCTCCCTTCCCTGAGCATGAATCCCAACAGGGCATTGGAATTCTGGTGAGTCCCAAGAGCGAGTTAGATGAACTCTGAGGCCCCGTCCAAATTTAGCATTCTCTGGGACTGTGATTCCTTAGCTTCTTTTACAGAAAAGCAGGTCCTGAGACAAGACTGTCCCAGGTGGAGAAGGGAGGGGGGGCTGCACGGTGTTAAGCTGTTGAGAGCAATAAATGTGCAGCGAGCAGGGCAAAGAGGTTAATTCAGCTTTCATTACCCATTCTTCTGTACTCAGCTTGGGGAAACGTTCCTCTGGCAACAAAATGAATGTCTTTGTCTCTTCTCTCAAACAGTCTGGAAATCCCAGTGACAAGCCCCTAATTTCCAGCTCCCTTGGCAGTCTGCCATGACTGGTCTGGCTGGCCTTGATATCCCTTCATTATAGGGAGGAAGCAAAGGGAGAAAACAAGTATTTATTGAGCGCCATCCCCATGATAGGCACTGGGCTAGAAGTTTTAGCTGCATTCTTGCAAATGGAATCGTCAGATGGTAAGTTTGGAGCTCAGGTTCTGGATTTCAACTATCGACCGACTCTGGTGCCTTCACCCCAATAAGCTGTGTGGCCATGGGCAAATTTCTGACTCTCCCTGGGCCTCATTTTCCTCCCCTGTAAAATAGGAGCATTAGGAGGACCTAGATCATCACCCTGTTCTGAGGAGGAAAGAAGCTCATGCTGTAGAGCCATAAGACCACGTCTGACTCACAGCGAACCCAGTGTGCCTTAGAAGTTATTATTGTCCTTACTCTTTTTGTTATTTTTATTTACTTTATATATGGGAAAGTGGAGGCTCAGAGAGATGGGATATCTTGCCCAAACTCATAGCTAGTAAGTGGCACAGTCAGAATTGGAACCCATGACTGTGTAACTTTGAGTTTGACGGTGTTTCTCACACCTCTCACCCCACAGGACTGCCTGCCCACTTTTTGGGCATCTGGGGTGACCAGCTATCTACTACCACCCCCTCCTGGTCTTCCATGGTTTATAGGCTCCAGCCTCTGTTTCTGACTCACAGTAGGGAGGGACAGGGCGTGACCGTGGGTGTGGGACAAACATCCTGGAATGGAAGCAACACCTGGCTTCTAGTTCCCACCTGGCTTCCCACCCCTGTGAATACCTGCTGAAAGGACCAGGTGATGCTGGGATGTTGCCAAGACCTCATTTGGTCTCCTGCAGCTCGACTGACCTGCTGGTTAGTTCTGAGGCCTAGAAAGGGAAGGGACTTCCTTCCTCTGCGTACCTCTCCACCAGCCATGAGCAGCGGGAACACTCCTGCTGGCCAAGCAGCTAGGAGTACGGCCAGGCCTTGACGCACAAATGGCAGAGGGCAATGATGCCCAGGCTGGGGTCCTGAGTGGGAAGCAGATGTCTGAATGCCCAATGCCAGGGAGCCATCTGGAAGGGAACTGCGCCAGGGCAGAGGCCTAGAACCCAAACAAACCACAAACACTTTGGGAGTGGGCGGAAGAATCATGGGGGCAATTTCAGAAACAGCCAGGTCACCCCCATCCCTGGCTAACTGAGGGGAAGAGACCCCCAAGCCACAGAGGAAGCTCACACCCAGTGGCCTTTTCCCTCATGGAGGCATCACTGTGCCCCTTTAGGAAGGTCCCCAGGGAGCTGGGACCACCCAGGCTGCATCAGACAGCTGCTAGGGTTGGGCCCTCAGAGCACGGGACAATGGGTCCTACTGTGCTAAGTCCAGGGTTTTATCTGGATCGTACAGGCCTCCGGCATGTCGCATTCATGTAACCTTCTTCTCCAAGAGGGCACAGGGGAGAAGCAAGCCAGAGGTGCAGAGAAGGAAGCCTGGTGCAGGGAACCATCCTTGCTCAGAGAAGCTCTCCCAGCAGGGGCTGCTCCCCTGCCCCGCCACCGGAGATTCTGAGCAGAAAGGAAGAGTGCGAAAGGGTTGCCCTTTCGAGGCAGAAGGTTGAGTCTCAGTGACTCTGGGCAGGTCTTTCAACTCGCTGAGCCCCAGGCTTCTCGGTTCTAAACCAGAAAGAAGAATCCATAGCTCACTGAGTTGTTGCGAGAGGGAAGTGAGATGAGGTTTCTAGAATGCTATGCGTCACGTCAGACGTAGAGTAAGTGCCCCCTTGAGTGTTTGTTCCAGTTGGGATTTGGGATATATTCTCCACAGGGGTGGAGGGGAACCACTACTCTTGGGATCACTCAGGCTCTTTGTTCAGCCACCTTAGGGCTTTTATGGCCCAGCCTGAAGCCTACTGTTTTTTAAAAAAAGACCCTGCGGTCATTGACTGAGCCTTCGAAGGCTTGCCCTGAGCGAAAGCTATAGCATGCATCTGTAAAGCTCAGCTCAGCGACAAGACTGTGGCTGCCCTTGAGCTGGGTCTTGGACACACCCTTGGCTCCCACCTCCTGTGTCCAGACTTTCTGGCTTCTCCTTAAATGGCTTTCCTACTCCTGTGGGCTCCCAGCTGATGTACTTGACGTCAACCTCCAGTGGCACCCTGTGGGGTTTCTCAGACCAAACCATACTAATAGTCTCTACCATATTTCCTGGATGACCCCATACACTTACCAGCCCCCATCTTATCAGACCCCACTGCTTCAGGGCAGTGACTCAGACAGCCATCTAGGGGAGACCCTGACTGCAGATCTGGGAAATGCCCCAGTGGGCTCCACGTAAGCTGCTTGCTGCCTCACCAGCCACTTGCCCCCTCCCTGCCTGTTAAAAGGCCCATCATCTCAGGGGGGTGGGGTGGGGAACCACCATGGAAGTATGGAGCTCTGTCGTATCTCCATCCAAGTGAGGTGCCCCCACTCTCTTAGACAAGGTCTTCAGGAAACTTGGAAAGTATCTGGAGCTCCAGGCAGAGGCCAAAAGCATTGACAGGGAGGGGGCCAGCCATGCTTGGCAGGTGAGCATGACTGTATTCTCCACCCCTCTGACGGCGAGCGCACTACATCTCGGATCAACACCCACAAAGCTCACCTGGAAACTGGACAGGAGGCAGTGGCAGGAGACCATGTATTTCAAATGTCTAAAAGAGGAGTATCAACTGCCTCCAAATAAGAATTATTTACTGTATTCCAGGTGCTTTAACAGACCTCTCCAACATCTTTAGCTCCATCCATGAGGGAAATAGTACCTCTTCCTGCAATAGGGAAAGGTTGCTGAGGTCCACAGAGGTTAGGGTAATTCCCTAAGGCCTCATGTCCAGGAAGTGGCAGAACTAGGTCGTTCAGTTTTGATTTTAATAATTTCTTGAGGTGAAATTCACATAACATAAAACTCACTTTTTAAAATGAATGATTCAGTGGCATTTGGTACATTCTCGATGTTGCACAACCACCACCTCTGTTCCAAAACATTCCCGTCACTTGGAAGTAAAACCCTGCACCCATTACATCCCATCCTCTCCTCGGTTTTCACTCAGATCTGCCAGACTCAGTCCCTCCTCCACTTTGCCTCCCCAGCACCCAGACCTGACCCTTGTCTTCCTCTCTCCCCAGCTCCCTGCGGTGGAGACCTGACAGGACCATCAGGAGTCATTCTGTCGCCAAATTACCCAGAACCTTACCCACCAGGCAAGGAGTGTGACTGGAAAGTGACTGTCTCTCCAGACTACGTCATCGCCCTGGTATTTAACATGTATGTACCTTTCCCCCAGGTGGGAGACGAGGGGCTCAGAGCAGCTGGGGGGTTTAGACCAGGGTCTCCAGGTGAGTGCACACAGGTCTGCTGGGAGCAGACGAGGGAATCCAAAGGAGGGAAACTAGCATTTGTTGGATGTTTCCTGTGTGCCCTGTGCTGTGCTCATCGACTTCATACATTATTATTTTATCCTTATAATTACTGAAGTAACTATTATTCTTTCTTCCTTCCTTCCTCTTTCTTTCTTTCTTTCTTTTTCTTTTCTTTTCTTTTCTTTTCCTTTCTTTCTCTCTTTCTTTCTCCTTCCTTCCTGTCTTTCTTTCTTTCTTCTTTCTTCTGAAGATGTTGAGATTCAGAAAGCAGGCCCTTGCTGGATCCTTTCCACGCCCCACTCCTCTGTGTTTCCCCCTTTGCTCTCACCTGGCTCCCTTCCTCACACTCCCTAGTGTGCAAACAGGCTTGGGTTTGTCTCAGGTCCTCCCCCATCCAGCTCCTGGCCTGCCTCCCACACTGCCTCCTTTATCCCTTTAGAGGCAAACTCTTCAAAAGAATCATCTCTGCTTGTGTCTACTTCCTAGCCTCCTGTTCACACTCAGACCACGGATACCTGGGTTCTGCCTGCGGGCTTCCGCCAGAGACCCCAGCAAACTCCTGGTTGCTACACAAAATGGCACTTCCCATGTTTTATCCCACTGTACCTCTCGATCATTCCCTCCATCCTTACCCTGATTTTTCTCCTTGGTTTCCATGAAGTTATTCTCCTCCAGTTCTCCAACTTCTTCTGTGACTTCACAGCTGCATTGTTATGCCCTGCCTTCCTTGGCCAGGCTCTATCGGGAGCCTTTTCTCTTCGCATCCACACTCCCTTCCTGGGCCCGCTCCTCTGCTCGGATGGCTTCACCTCAGTCTTAGAAACAGGGGACTCCGTGCTACCACAGCCCGGACTGCCTTCTGAGCTGCGGGCTCTCCTGTCCAGCTGTTGGGGGTCTGGTGACTGATGGTGCCTCTGATGCAGCACGTACAAAACTGAGCCTATGACTTGCCCCCACCCCAGAAGAGCTCTCTCCTGACCCCTGGGGAGTGCCACCTTCCTGCAGCTGCTGCTTCCATTAGTGAACAAGGCCTGGAACCTCACATCTGCCTCTCTCCTCCAGCATCTGAGCTACTGTGCTGTTGAAACTCTCATTACTTACCCTCCAAACTACTCCCATAGTCTCCTGACTGGTTCCTCAGCCCCCATCTTCCCCCCCCCCATGCCAGCCTCTTCTTGAGTTAGCTGTAGCAGTGATCTTGTCATGTGAAAATGCTAAAACAACCACCTCGGCTTCCATGGGAACATGCAATAACATGATACTCAGCCACAAAAAGGGGTGAACAACTGATAGAGGCAACACGGCTGACTCTCAAAGATATCACACTGAGCGGAAGAAGATGGCCCCAAAAGAGCCCATTATGTAGGATCCCACTTACATGAAATTTTGGGATTCAGTTCGCTAAATGAATCCATGGTGATAAAAATCTGTTCAGTAGTGGCTTCTGGGGAAGACTGACTGGGAAGGGGAGAATTTGGGGATGGTGGCAATGGCCTGGGTTTTGCTAGGCATGTGTCAAAACCCATAGGTGATACATTTATGAGCTGATCATTTCATGGTGTGTAAGTCATACCTCTATTTGAAAACAAACACACAAACAAATGGATCTCTTATTTTAAAGTCCTGTCGTGGCTTCCTCTTCCTATAAACTCAGAACTTTGGTTTTTCAGTCCAAGCAATCTGGCTGCTGCCTCCCTCTCCACCCAGTCCCCCCGACCCCATCCTAACCCCTGAGCTCCAGCCAGCCTGAGCTGCTCACAGCTTCAAGACTATTCCTTGCCCTTGTGATCTTGCCTCTGCTGCTCCCTTCATGGAGACTTCCTTTTCCCTCCTTGTCCAACCATCAGGGGTCTCTGCACTTCCCAAAACTTGACACCAACTTGGCCTCCATGAAAGTCTCATTTCCTCCTCCCTGAGGAACTTTGTGCTGTGATCCCATGTGCCCGCACAGGCTTTGTACTTTGCTTTGCTGTTGTCATACCTGTCGCTGCCTTCAGCCCCATTGCCATCTTGAAGGTGTAACGGCGGACATAGTCCTGTGTCCCGAGCACCGTGCAAGCACCTGTACATTGAGCACACTCAGACAAAATGTGATGACTGAAGGAAGACAGGGATAGACAAGGCAGTTAGGAAGTGCCTCAGCAGGTGACCCCATTGTGAGGGTACCATGGAGGAAGGAGACCAGTATATATCTGGCTCCCCTACCAGATCCTTCCCCCAGATCCCCATCCTATCTCCCTGCCAGCCCTACCCACTTTGTCCTAGAGATGTCATGGTTCCCTCTCTCTGCCACTTGTCTCAGCTAAAGAGTGGAACTGCTGTCCCATTCTTAGTCCAGGTGGAGTATCTGAGTATGCCAGCGCATGACTCAGCTCTGAACAAGTTAGCGTCCCAGATCTGTTCTCAGCTCACATTCTATTGTTTTCGTGTTTGTACCCTTGACCAGTACCCATGGCTTTCCTGGATGCGTACCTAAGAATGGAGTTGCTGCCTCATAGGGCCAGCATATGTTCAGATCTAGTAGGTGAACAGCTTTCCAAAGGGGCCAAGCAACTTTACCATGCTGCCAGCAGGCTCTGAGAGCTCCAGGGGCTCCACATTCTTGCCAGTCTTGGCATTTTCCATCATTTTCACTCTAGCCAAACCAGTGGGATCGATGATATTCAAGGACTCTAATACCCAATTTGCTAATTTCTTTATTCAGTTTTTTTTTTCACATGAGCATCAAGATAACTAAGAAAGAGGCACACCTGTAGGTGCCAGGAGTGGGGTGATAGCAGAATCTGAGAAGAGCTGGGAACTGGCACGGAGATGAGGGGACACAGCCAGCTTCTTCATGAAAACAGACCCCTCCCCACCTGGGAATGGCCCCCTGGGTGACTCTTTCCCTCTTGGAAAAGGAGGTGCAGTCTAACACAGTCTAAAGACCAGTGCAAGCAGATAAGAGAGCTTACCTGCTCTGACTGACTCTTCAGTATATAGAATTGGTAACTCGTTTTTCCTTTTGTGCAGAGTGTAGTGAATTCAGACAACAGTATTGCATTATAATCTTCAAACTTGCTAAGAGACTAGATCTTAGTTATTCCAACCACTATAAAGAAGTGATAACTATGTGAGATGTGATAGAGGGACTACTTTTCACCACTATGGCAATCCTATTACAGGATAAAATGTATCCGATCAACAAGTTGCACACCTTAAATCTACACAATATTCTTTTTTTTTTTTTTTTTTTTGGAAAGCTCACCCAAGGGTGTCTTTTATTTATTTATTTATTTAAGATTTTATTTTTAAGTAATCTCAACACCCAATGTGAGGCCTGAACTTACAACCCCATGATCAAGAGTCACATGCTCTACCAACTGAGCCAACCAGGCACCCTCAAGGGTGTTTTATTAATTTGGTTACCACCACGGGCAAGTGGGAATCAATCCCAATGAAGCACAAAGTGAAATGAAATTTAACATTGTCCATTCAAAATAGTGAAGTGGAAAATAGTTATTTACTGGATCTCCATTCCCTATTGGTCAAAGTGCTCAGGAACCATTAGTTTCCAATATTAGAGAAATCCTAGGGAAGAAAGTAAGAAGCCTTCTTGTGATTTTGCAAGAATCACAGGAGTCTAAATTTGTATCTAGACAATGCAAGATATGGCATAAAAGGTGTAAATGCCATCTATATTAGCCCTCCAGCAGTTTAACTTTCCAGGCTATACCTGGGACATCAGGATTGGCTTCTTTTTTTTTTTTTTTTTTTTAATTGAAAATGCTTTATTTTTTTTTTTAATTTTTTATAAACATATATTTTTATCCCCAGGGGTACAGGTCTGTGAATCACCAGGTTTACACACTTCACAGCACTCACCAAAGCACATACCCTCCCCAATGTCCATAATCCCACCCCCTTCTCCCAAACCCCCTCCCCCCGGCAACCCTCAGTTTGTTTTGTGAGATTAAGAGTCACTTATGGTTTGTCTCCCTCCCAATCCCATCGTTTCATTTATTCTTCTTCTACCCACTTAAGCCTCCATGTTGCATCACCACTTCCTCATATCAGGGAGATCATATGATAGTTGTCTTTCTCTGCTTGACTTATTTCGCTAAGCATGATACGCTCTAGTTCCATCCACGTTGTTGCAAATGGCAAGATTTCATTTCTTTTGATGGCTGCATAGTATTCCATTGTGTATATATACCACATCTTCTTGATCCATTCATCTGTTGATGGACATCTAGGTTCTTTCCATAGTTTGGCTATTGTGGACATTGCTGCTATAAACATTCAGGTGCATGTGTCCCTTTGGATCACTACATTTGTATCTTTAGGGTAAATACCCAATAGTGCAATTGCTGGGTCATAGGGCAGTTCTATTTTCAACATTTTGAGGAACCTCCATGCTGTTTTCCAGAGTGGCTGCACCAGCTTGCATTCCCACCAACAGTGTAGGAGGGTTCCCCTTTCTCCGCATCCTCGCCAGCATCTGTCATTGCCTGACTTGTTTATTTTAGCCATTCTGACTGGTGTGAGGTGATATCTCATTGTGGTTTTGATTTGTATTTCCCTGATGCCGAGTGATATGGAGCACTTTTTCATGTGTCTGTTCGCCATCTGGATGTCTTCTTTGCAGAAATGTCTGTTCATGTCCTCTGCCCATTTCTTGATTGGATTATTTGTTCTTTGTGTGTTGAGTTTGCTAAGTTCTTTATAGATTCTGGACACTAGTCCTTTATCTGATATGTCGTTTGCAAATATCTTCTCCCATTCTGTCAGTTGTCTTTTGATTTTGTTAACTGTTTCCTTTGCTGTGCAAAAGCTTTTGATCTTGATGAAATCCCAGTAGTTCATTTTTTCCCTTGCTTCCCTTGCCTTTTGCGTTGTTCCTAGGAAGATGTTGCTGCGGCAGAGGTCGAAGAGGTTGCTGCCCGTGTTCTCCTCAAGGATTTTGATGGATTCCTTTCGTACATTGAGGTCCTTCATCCATTTTGAGTCTATTTTCGTGTGTGGTGTAAGGAAATGGTCCAATTTCATTTTTCTGCATGTGGCTGTCCAATTTTCCCAGCACCATTTATTGAAAAGGCTGTCTTTTTTCCATTGGACATTCTTTCCTGCTTTGTCGAAGATTAGTTGACCATAGATTTGAGGGTCTATTTCTGGGCTCTCTATTCTGTTCCATTGATCTATGTGTCTGTTTTTGTGCCAGTACCATGCTGTCTTGATGATGACAGCTTTGTAATAGAGCTTGAAGTCCGGAATTGTGATGCCACCAACGTTGGCTTTCTTTTTCAATATCCCTTTGGCTATTCGAGGTCTTTTCTGGTTCCATATAAATTTTAGAATTATTTGTTCCATTTCTTTGAAAAAGATGGATGGTACTTTGATAGGAATTGCATTAAATGTGTAGATTGCTTTAGGTAGCATAGACATTTTCACAATATTTATTCTTCCAATCCAGGAGCATGGAACATTTTTCCATTTCTTTGTGTCTTCCTCAATTTCTTTCATGAGTACTTTATAGTTTTCTGAGTATAGATTCTGTGTCTCTTTGGTTAGGTTTATTCCTAGGTATCTTATGGTTTTGGATGCAATTGTAAATGGGATTGACTCCTTAATATCTCTTTCTTCTGTCTTGCTGTTGGTGTAGAGAAATGCAACTGATTTCTGTGCATTGATTTTATATCCTGACACTTTACTGAATTCCTGTACAAGTTCTAGCAGTTTTGGAGTGGAGTCTTTTGGGATTTCCACATATAGTATCATATCATCTGCGAAGAGTGATAATTTGACTTCTTCTTTGCCGATTTGGATGCCTTTAATTTCCTTTTGTTGTCTGATTGCTGAGGCTAGGACCTCTAGTACGATGTTGAATAGCAGTGGTGATAATGGACATCCCTGCCGTGTTCCTGACCTTAGCGGAAAAGCTTTCAGTTTTTCTCCATTGAGAATGATATTTGCGGTGGGTTTTTCATAGATGGCTTTGATGATATTGAGGTATGTGCCCTCTATCCCTACACTTTGAAGAGTTTTGATCAGGAAGGGATGTTGTACTTTGTCAAATGCTTTTTCAGCATCTATTGAGAGTATCATATGGTTCTTGTTCTTTCTTTTATTGATGTGTTGTATCACATTGACTGATTTGCGGATGTTGAACCAACCTTGCAGCCCTGGAATAAATCCCACTTGGTCGTGGTGAATAATCCTTTTAATGTACTGTTGAATCCTATTGGCTAGTATTTTGTTGAGTATTTTCGCATCTGTGTTCATCAAGGATATCGGTCTATAGCTCTCTTTTTTGGTGGGATCCTTGTCTGGTTTTGGGATCAAGGTGATGCTGGCCTCATAAAATGAGTTTGGAAGTTTTCCTTCCATTTCTATTTTTTGGAACAGTTTCAGGAGAATAGGAATTAGTTCTTCTTTAAATGTTTGGTAGAATTCCCCCGGGAAGCCGTCTGGCCCTGGGCTTTTGTTTGTTTGGAGATTTTTAATGACTGTTTCAATCTCCTTACTGGTTATGGGTCTGTTCAGGCTTTCTATTTCTTCCTGGTTCAGTTGTGGTAGTTTATATGTTTCTAGGAATGCATCCATTTCTTCCAGATTGTCAAATTTATTGCCGTAGAGTTGCTCATAGTATGTTCTTATAATAGTTTGTATTTCTTTGGTGTTAGTTGTGATCTCTCCTCTTTCATTCATGATTTTATTTATTTGGGTCCTTTCTCTTTTCTTTTTGATAAGTCGGGCCAGGGGTTTATCAATTTTATTAATTCTTTCAAAGAACCAGCTCCTAGTTTTGTTGATTTGTTCTACTGTTTTTTTGGTTTCTATTTCATTGATTTCTGCTCTGATCTTTATGATTTCTCTTCTCCTGCTGGGCTTAGGGTTTCTTTCTTGTTCTTTCTCCAGCTCCTTTAGGTGTAGGGTTAGGTTGTGTACCTGAGACCTTTCTTGTTTCTTGAGAAAGGCTTGTACCGCTATATATTTTCCTCTCAGGACTGCCTTTGTTGTGTCCCACAGATTTTGAACCGTTGTATTTTCATTATCATTTGTTTCCATGATTTTTTTCAATTCTTCTTTAATTTCCCGGTTGACCCATTCATTCTTTAGAAGGATACTGTTTAGTCTCCATGTATTTGGGTTCTTTCCAAACTTCCTTTTGTGGTTGAGTTCTAGCTTTAGAGCATTGTGGTCTGAAAATATGCAGGGAATGATCCCAATCTTTTGATACCGGTTGAGTCCTGATTTAGGACCGAGGATGTGATCTATTCTGGAGAATGTTCCATGTGCACTAGAGAAGAATGTGTATTCTGTTGCTTTGGGATGAAATATTCTGAATATATCCGTGATGTCCATCTGGTCCAGTGTGTCGTTTAAGGCCTTTATTTCCTTGCTGATCTTTTGCTTGGATGACCTGTCCATTTCAGTGAGGGGAGTGTTAAAGTCCCCTACTATTATTGTATTATTGTTGATGTGTTTCTTTGATTTTGTTATTAATTGGTTTATATAGTTGGCTGCTCCCACGTTGGGGGCATAGATATTTAAAATTGTTAAATCTTCTTGTTGAACAGACCCTTTGAGTATGATATAGTGTCCTTCCTCATCTCTTATTATAGTCTTTGGCTTAAAATCTAATTGATCTGATATAAGGATTGCCACTCCTGCTTTCTTCTGATGTCCATTAGCATGGTAAATTCTTTTCCACCCCCTCACTTTAAATCTGGAGGTGTCTTCGGGCTTAAAATGTGTTTCTTGGAGGCAACATATAGATGGGTTTTGTTTTTTTATCCATTCTGATACCCTGTGTCTTTTGACAGGGGCATTTAGCCCATTCACATTCAGGGTAACTATTGTGAGATATGAATTTAGTGCCATTGTATTGCCTGTAAGGTGACTGTTACTGTATATGGTCTCTGTTCCTTTCTGGTCTACCATTTGTAGGCTCTCTCTTTGCTTAGAGGACCCCTTTCAATATTTCCTGTAGAGCTGGTTTGGTATTTGCAAATTCTTTCAGTTGTTGTTTGTCCTGGAAGCTTTTGATCTCTCCTTCTATTTTCAATGATAGCCTAGCTGGATATAGTATTCTTGGCTGCATGTTTTTCTCGTTTAGTGCTCTGAAAATATCATGCCAGCTCTTTCTGGCCTGCCAGGTCTCTGTGGATAAGTCAGCTGCCAATCTAATATTTTTACCATTGTATGTTACAGACTTCTTTTCCCGGGCTGCTTTCAGGATTTTCTCTTTGTCATTGAGACTTGTAAATTTTACTATTAGGTGACGGGGTGTGGGCCTATTCTTATTGATTTTGAGGGGCATTCTCTGAACCTCCTGAATTTTGATGCTCGTTCCCTTTGCCATATTGGGGAAATTCTCCCCAATAATTCTCTCCAGTATACCTTCTGCTCCCCTCTCACTTTCTTCTTCTTCTGGAATCCCAATTATTCTAATGTTGTTTCGTCTTATGGTGTCACTTATCTCTCGAATTCTCCCCTCGTGGTCCAGTAGCTGTTTGTCCCTCTTTTGCTCAGCTTCTTTATTCTCTGTCATTTGGTCTTCTATATCACTAATTCTTTCTTCTGCCTCATTTATCCTAGCAGTTAGAGCCTCCATTTTTGATTGCACCTCATTAATAGCTTTTTTGATTTCACCTTGGTTAGATTTTAGTTCTTTTATTTCTCCAGAAAGGGCTTTTATATCTCTCGAGAGGGTTTCTCTAATATCTTCCATGCCTTTTTCGAGCCCGGCTAGAACCTTGAGAATTGTCATTCTGAACTCTAGATCTGACATATTACCGATGTCTGTATTGATTAGGTCCCTAGCCTTCGGTACTGCCTCTTGTTCTTTTTTTTGTGTTGAATTTTTACGTCTTGTCATTTTGTCCAGATAAGAGTAAATGAAGGGGCAAGTAAAATACTAAAAGGGTGGCAACAACCCCAGGAAAATATGCTTTAACCCAATTAGAAGAGATCCAAAATCGTGAATGGGGAGAAAGGGGATAAAAAGAGGTTCAAAAAGGAAGAAAGAAAAAAAGAAAAGAAAAGAAAAGAAAAGAAAAGAATTTTTTAAAAAAGAAAACACCTTTCAGAAAGTGGTTGTTTTTCTGTTTCCAGAATTGCTGTTCTTCTTCTCTTCGATCTGCCGATGGATTTTCAGGTGTTTGCAATCTTTAGATAAGCTATCTAGCTGATCTCCGGCTAGCTGAAGCAGTCTCAGCTTGCTACTTCTCCGCCATCTTGACTCCTCCCCCTACACAATATTCTATGTCAAATGTAGCTCAATTAAAAATACTTTTTTTCAGAAAGAGGGATGTTGGGTTTTCAGCTCTAGCTTTCTGGGCATTGGCTTTAGTGCCCAGAAGAAGACCAGTCTTCTCTGCCCCCAGGCCTGGCTTATCCACGTCCTTGCCTGACTGGGAGACCATCGGGGCTTCCGGCTCTCCCTCCCACTGGGAAGAGTCAGGAGCCAGGCACCAATGGGGTGGAGGGCTCACTGTCTGGGAGTCCCCCTACCCCAGTTGAGCCTGAGGCCCAACAAGAGCCTTTTCTGACCTTAGTGGGGTGGGGGCGGGATGTTTTTGTTCCCCAGCTTTAACTTGGAGCCTGGCTATGACTTCCTCCATATCTACGACGGACGGGACTCTCTCAGCCCTCTCATAGGAAGCTTCTATGGCTCTCAGCTTCCCGGCCGCATTGAAAGCAGCAGCAACAGCCTCTTCCTGGCCTTCCGCAGTGATGCATCCGTGAGCAGCGCGGGCTTCGCTATCGACTACACAGGTAGGACCCTGGCACCCGAGGATAGGGAGGGCAGGGCCAGGCAGACCTGGCGGAGGGGAGGGGCCTCGAGGAGGGCAAAGGCGGGGTCACCGGCAGAGCCCCTCCCAGCCCTGTGGCCCTCCAGGTGGCCTAGTCTTTCCTTCCCATGTGCCCCAGGCCGGGGAGATAGCGGGGCCGGCACTCTGCTCGCACCTCATTTCTATTGCCACATCCCTGCTCCTCTTCTGTCCTTTTCCTGTGACGGTCAGTCCTCGCAAGCTGAAGCAAAGCAGTCAAAGCAGGGATCAGCACGGGTTTCTTCATATTTTAGGCTTCTGAGGCATCTGGCCTCTGTCCCCACCACGCAGGGCTGCCACTGCAGCACTCAGGTGGCCCAAGACAGACTGTGAAGGAATGGGTACAGCCACGCTCCCATAAACATCTCCCTCTAGACACACACAGTCTAGATGACCAGTGAACTGCATCCCAGGCTCACATTCTCTACTTCGCAGCCATGTGGCCTTGGGCAGGTTCCTGAACCTCTCAAAGCCTCCATTCTCTCATCACAAAATGCTGGTAGGCTGATCCCTGCCTCACAGACACGTGAGGATCCATGACCCTGAGCTTCAGAGCCCTTGGTCTGGCACCTGGCACATAGCAGGTGCTCCGTAATTTTCCAACAGCAAGAATAAGAGAGGCTCCAGGCTCCCAGCTGCTCCGAGTGCTTCTACCCTGTTATTCTCTGGGTGACCTTTTCTTCTTCACTAATTATCCCAGACACCATCATGCAAATCCTAGCCCCACTTCTTGCTTGATTTGTGCACTTGGCAAGTTATTATCTCTTGGAACCCGTCCCTCCATCTATAAAGTGGTGGTAATAATAATTATGCTGCAGAAGGTTAAAATTAAAACATATTTTATACCTACATATTATATGTAGGAGTACAATGCCCAGTAGGTGCTAAACACTCTACAGATACTCTAGAGATGATTGATTTTGTTATTGGTGCGCTAACCCAAGTTCACCCGGGCCTCATCAGCCTGTGTGGACAAATGGGGTCATATTACCCGTTAAAATTAAAAAGTTTCTGGCTCATGGCCCCACTTGCATAGTGTCGGACCTCAGCAACCTTTTAAAGGGTTCCTTAATTAAATATTTCTGGCAACTGCTGGGAATGTCTCACATACACTCACAAATAATACCAATCATAACAAGAGCTAATCCACTGCCAGCACGGTCCTAAGTACTTCACATCCATCAACACATCGAGATCTTCGAAATCACTGCTCTTTTGTCAGATAAAGTTCTAGAAGATACTTAGTGCACAAAATAGAGAATGTCTTGCCGTGGTCTTCTCTCCTCATGGGGCTGGCCTGGATAATGGATATTTTGCCAACCTCTCTTCCTCCAGACACCGGCTGTCTATCAGTAAACCTGCTGTTCCCAAACCCTTCTGCATGCACTGGTGTCAGAACAAATATGGTTACATAGTGTGGAATTCTAGGGGAGGCATGACTTAGACTCCGCCCAGGACCATCACTCTGCCACTGCCATCCCCACTGCTATATTATCATCTTCATTTTTCTTCCATTGCACGCACAGAAGTACCCTAAGCTCCCTGCCCCCTGGCCATTCTGTTGCAGCCTTGCAAAACAACACCCTGTGTCACACCCACACTCAAGTGACTGAGAATGACCAGAAAGGGTCACACAAGCATGACACTTGGATCCACCACAAGTGATGGCTTTTAACCCTGGCCTTAGCCACCTCCAGCATGTCCTAGCTGGGGACTTCTCCTGGGTGGAGATTCCAAAATGTCACCCCAGAAGTCACCCCTTCCAGCTTCTTCACAAAAGGACTTCAGCTCATTGTCCCTGGATGCAATAAGTTCATGGGTTCACGGCATCCTGGCTGCAGCCACCTCTTCCCCAGTCCCCTTCACTGAAAACACAGGCTAGAGCCACACTTCCGGGCCCCCTTTCCCAAAGCCCTTCCCACTTCCAGCTGTCGGCCCAAGACTGCACCTGGAGGGGTCCCCAGCTCTAAAACACAGCCTCAGTAAGACCTTCCAGGCAGCCATCTGAGCCAGCCAAGAGGCTGAAGGAGACCAGTTACAAGGGAAGAGGAAAGGGGATGCCAGCCAATGCACCCTCGGCCACCTTGTTGGCATCTGTTGTTCAAGCCCCAAGACAAATGTGCCTGTCTGGGGTGGGAGGTGCCTGGTGAGGCCTGAGGCAGCCTTCCTTCCTTCTTTCTCAGATAGCATACTCCCTAATATCAGCCATCTCACTGCTATGGCCCTAGCCTCTGGTCAGGCAGCCCATTTTATGGGACCCAGGGACCCTCTGCCTTGCCCCCACGGTGGTCTTCTCCCCATCTCAGGATCCCTGGATTCCTGGAATGGACCCACTCTGCTACCGGATCCCATGGCCTCAGTGATATCCCTGCCATACTCAGTATCTTTATGGGGTGGCCTTCATCACTTATGAACTGTGTTAAGCAAGCCCTTTACATTCTCTGAGCATCCCTGCCTCACCCATCAAAGAAGGACAAAGCACTGGGTGAAAGAGCTGGTGTGGGATAGGAAACAGATACAACCCCCAGCACAGTGCCCAACACCAGGAGCTACTTGGTGCACACGTTGATCCACATTCTCCATCTGTTGCCTTCTTTCCTGAGAAATGGATATTTCATGTGTTCTGCTCTCGTTTGGAAGAGAGAAGAGTTTGGAACCCTCCTCATGGGGCTAGCCCCGTCAAATGTAGTACATTTTCTGTTTACTGAAGATACAAAGTATGAGATGATGTTTTGCACACACCTGAGTGTGAAATGTTCATAGCATGAATATGTATGGTGTGTGTGTGTGTCCTATATATGTCTCCAACCCATGGCAAATATGCTGCGCGAGTCCACAGAGCACCATACACTGAGATGCAGCCCATCAGGACCAGCACACTGAGGGAGGTCTGGATCCTCAGGAAGAGAAGCATTGGCCTCATCCATGTAGATGCCATCCTGTGTTCAGAGGCAGAATGCTGTCTTGTCTTTTGTCCAGGAGCCCTGAATCTCCTCGAATGTTGAGTATCTGGGTCTCCCAGGAGCTGTGGCTTCAAGTGTCCTGGTTTGGGAGATGAGAGGAGTGATGTAGAGAGATGTTGCCAGATTCTGCTGGGCTTAGTCTAGTGAAGACCACGGTCTGAGGTCAACCCCTCCTCTGACTGGAGACATATATAGACTAGGACCTTTCCCCACATCTTGCCAAATTCCCAAGTGGGAATCAGAAACAGTGTGGTTGCAGCTGACTCAGGGGTCATTTAGTTTCAAATCAAGAGATCCACTCATAATTTATTATAAAAATGCAAAAAAAAAAGACATGTTCAAACAAACTTGAGACAAAACTGTCTTATAAGAAAATTAATGGCCAAAATAATTTAAGATGAGAGGTTCTATATCTTAACAGTACACATAACAAAAACTCCCTTTCTCTTAACACAAAAAGGGAACATATTTTTAAAAGACAAGAGCTCAAGGGCAGGAAGCATAAACATCCAAGGGACTGGAATCAGGAAGGAAGAGTCAAAGGTTGAGATTACCTCCTATCTCCAGGACCACTTGGTCTCCTCCCTGCTTTTTCCTGAGCATCTGCTACATTCTCTTCTCTCTATAGATGCATGTTCATTGCTTCTTCTAGGACAAGTATGGTGGCCTCACTTTTGATCCTGAATCACTTCCTAGTCTAGGTCGCAATTCCAAATCCCAAAGGACCTTAAGACTGACCAGGATTCAGGCAAGCATCCACTGAACAGTGCCATGGAATTAAGCTTTTTCATTAGGGCCAAGGGCAAGTCATGCAGTTTTACTCTTTTGTTCACTCAATAAATATTTACTTAGCACCTTCTGTATGCCAGACACTGATATAGGGGCTGAGAACAAAGCGGGGAAAAAAACAAAGTTCCTGCCTCCATGGACTTCACATCCTCAGGACAATCAGATGGATAGACATTTCTGTTACCTATAAGTCTTGGATATTCACCTACTTAGAAGACAGTGATGGGCAAGGTTGTAGGTGTCTCTGTCCAGTTGCACCTGGAAGGAGGTTGTGTTGTCTAAGTCATTCTAGATAGGTCTTCTAGATGATTCTGAATGCAGTCGTGTTATTTGTGGACTTCTATAGGACCATGCTCTGAGGCATTCTCATCTGAATTCAGCTACCTGGTTAGCTTTACCCTTTACTGGAAGGAAAAATAGGAAATAAGAAGGATCCTGGTTTTTTATATAATTACTAAAAATGAGACCCAGAGAGACTTAGTGTCTTTCTCCAAGCCAAAAACATCAGAAGAATGGGTGTGTGGGTGGGGGGAGACTTTCTTGTCATCTTCCATCAGGTGTGGTGGCCTCTTCCTCCTGAGACAGGCTAGGACATCCATGCATGAGTGTAGAGACCATTCATCCATTCAACAAATGCTATTGAGCTCCCACTTCCTGCCATGCCCTATCCTGAATATGGAGGCTGCAGTGGTGAGCACAATGGTCATGGCCCCCACCCTAAGGTACCTTCAAGGTGAGTGAGGGAAATAGACAGTACATAAGTAGACCAACAAGGAGTTAGAAGCAGATATTAGGAAAGAGAAAGCTGCTATGAGGAAGAGAAATGGGAAGTCAACCATAGAATGGCAGTTGGTGAAGGTGAGGACCTCGCCCAGTGTGTGATATTTAAACAGAGACCTCAAGGTTGAGAAGAACCCCACTGTGTGAGAACAGGCCTGGGGAGTGTTGCAGACAGAGGGAGTTTGAAGAAGTTCAGAAGAAGAGTTTGAAACCTGCGGTAGAATATCTGAAATAACTCAGGAAAGGCCCAGGTCAGCTTCTACCAGAAGGTACTAAACAGTACCTATTTTCTCTTTCAAACCCTTGGATGTAACATTATGGGCCAAGGAGTTACAACCAGAATTCCACACCTGATTTCCCTACCACACTACCACCACCCACCACTTCCATGGGTCTTTCTTCCTTAAATTGAAATTAGAAATATATTCATGGTTGCCTATTTTAAAAGTAGCATGTGTTTGTTGGAAAAATTCAAGCAATATAGAAGCACATAAGATGTACTCTAAAAATGTAACACCTCCCACTACTACCATTCCCTGAAGTATCATTATTAATGATTTTTTATCTCATTCCAGATATTTTATGTGAATAAAAGGTAGCGTGAATTCTAGAACAAGGGTTAGCAAACTTTTTCTGTAAGGGACCAGACAATAGTTAAGCTGGGCAGGCCAGAGCTCTCTGTTACATCTGCTCAACTCTGCTCTTGTGATGCTAAAACAGCCATAGGCAGTATTTAAACAGATAGGTATGGCTGTGTTCCAATAAAACTTTTTTAAAACTTTATATAAAAAAAACAGTCAGTGAGACTGTGGGCTGTAGTTTGCTGATCTCTGTTCCATGTGAATAGAGATCATACCATCTGTACTAATATGTCACATGGGTTTGTTTTTACTTTGTTTTGGTTTTTGTCCAATGATCGATCTTGGTCGTCTTTCCATATTTGTATTCAAAGACTTTTGCAATTCTTTTTAAAGCCTGCTTGTATTTCAGTGGATGGCTGTAATCCAGCCTTGTTAACCAGTTCCTTACTGCTTGGGTGTGTGGATTGCTATTTTCAATGTCTTGCTATTACAGTGTTTAGAAATGTTCCTTATCTATTAGACAAAAAGAAGCTGGTTCTTTTATTATTCTTGTTTTAGAGGGCATGGTTTTTATTTATTATTATCCCAATGACGTTTCAGTCATTATAGTTTTATCATTCACATCTGAGCTCTGGTCTGGCTGACTAAAGACCTGATTTTTGTCTTAATTCTACTTCTTCCCAGCTGAATGGCCTAGGAAACTCATTTAGCCTCTCTGATCACCACATTTCTCATCTGTAACCTGAATAGGAACACACCTGGCCCTGTCTGCTTCAGAGGCCTTTGTGAGGCAGAAATGAGATAACAGATTGGAAGGTACTTTGAAAATTATAACGTGATATCCCTCTGTAAGGAGCTATCATCATTATCATTATCCTTGTCATTTTCATTAATGGGATAATGTTTGGAATGATGAGCTCTTCTTGCTCTGACATGTGAGAAACTATAAAATACAGTCTGTATTTGGAATTGCTGATGTGATTGTGGATTTGCCAAGTCCTGAGGTGTTCAGCCAATCAATTCAGCATTCATTTGTTAAGCATCCATTATGTGCCAAACAGAGCAGGCTCTAATATCAAGTACTGTGATAATTGCCAGGGTTATGAAGAGAATAGGTGATGGTCCTGTCCTTTAGGAGTCCAGAATCCACTGGAAAGAAATACACTTAACCAACCTACCAAGTTAATGTCACACATGCTATAATTCAGGAAATAAAAACAGAATTTTGCCAGACAGAAGGCAAAGTTCAGGAAACTTGTTCAAAAGACAGTGGCATTAAAAATTATAGGAGTTTTTGCCATACAGAGAAGGGAAGAAAGGACTTTCTGATGGTGTGAAGTTCTGGGACAGACATGCCCAGCTGTTATCCAAAATCACAGCTTCTTCTATGAGGTAGAAGTTTGTTCTCCTTCCCATAAAAGAAATATAGAGATTGTCATCCTGGGATGATGAGGTGACCCCCATCCCCAATGCTCTTGTCTTTCTGTCCTACCATGCTGAGACATGGCTCCCATTTTCATGGCTATCTCAGGATCTAAGATGGTGACTGGAGTTTCAGCCATCATGTCTGAGTTCAGACTGGGGGAAGGAGGAAAGAAGGAATAAAGCGCCAATGAGCATTCTCTCAGCTGAGTCACTTTCTCTTAAGCAGTCTTTCTTGATGTCCCAAATTTATCCATTTAAGAAATATTTATTGAGTGCCTACCATGTACCAGGCACTGGACTAGAACAGTAGATAAAAACTGGATAACTGCTTCATGGAACCTACATTCTCTTGTAGGGAGATAGAAAAAAACTGGGTAAATATATAGTACATGAGATAGTATTAATGCCAGTACAGAGAAAGGTGACCGAGAGTGGTGGGGAGAGGAATATCAAAAATTTAAGTAGCTGGTCAAGGAAGTGTCTCTGAGAAGAAGACACTGTATTAAATCCTGAAAGAGATGAGAGAGAGTGAGAGCATGTGGATGGAGGAATATTCCATGCACAGAGGCCAATGTGGTTGGAGCAAAGTTATCAAAGGGATGATAGGAGTTGAGATCAAGATCATAGAGGGGTAAGGATTAGGAGTAGAAGTTGCAGGGCTTGTAGGCCTGTAAGGATTTGGGCTTATACTCTGAGTAGGACAGGAAACTCTCTGACTTAACTGTATTTATGTCTCTTTGGCCAGATGTAGCTGCTTGGAGGTCAGAATGTATGGATTTTAGCTGGTATCTTGATACTCTGACAAAATCTGGTTTCTATTATTTAAGGACAAAGAGGGGAAATGGATATTGGGTGCCACAGCTAGTCATCATCCCCTTATAAGCTGTGTCAACCTAGTCCTAAGTTACCTAATTTCTTGGAACTTCAAATTAGGTTTGACCTGCTGTCACTTGTTAAAAGGAGAGATGAAATAAAAGATGGTGACAGTTCCTTGTGTCTCTGTGATTCTCAGATGGGTCAACCAATGGACCAGTTGTATTCTGGCCAGAGCCAGTAGGCTTCAAGAGAAGACAGATTTGATGAGGGGTTAAAGGTGACACAGCACAGGGTGCATAAGGAAGCCACTGAGGGGACGTCTGCTAGACGAGGGACCATTTTCTGGGTCCCAGACTAATTTAAATGCAATAGTATATCTGGGACCACTGCACCCTTAGCTATCATCAAAGACAAAGAGCAGGACCATCATAAGGGCTCCGGTGCAAGAGTGGCCGGACTTGGCAGGACCCTGGACTCTCAGAGCCCCATCCAATCAGTCAGTGAGCTGACTAGCAGCTGAGTAGCACCCCCAAGCAGTGGCTGCCTCGGAAAAGTGGCCTAAAATATGTCCAAGTGACAATGACAGCCTCAGCAAAATTCCTCAGCTATTCATCTCTGAACTCTGATCCTTTCTATTCTGTCTCTTTCTTCTTAAATCTGCTATTTGAACTTCTGAGTCCTCCTGAAAGGGCTGCTGGCACTTTTTTGTGAGCCCCAATCTCTAGACCTCCCTGTAGGGTAGCCTCCAGCAGCCAAATGGAGCCCTGACACCCAGGGGCATGTCCCTCACCCTGCCCAGCCTCAGTTGTGTCCTGACGTTGCCCAGCCATGACACCACCAATGGTATTTGGATGAGCGGTCTTTTGGATGAGGAAAAGGAGCAATGGGTACATGTGAACACTGGCTCCCAGGATCTGCTCAGGATTTCCAGCTAATGGTGAGGGAGGCTGCAGAGTACCCTTCTCCAGAGATGTGGGGTCCCAACTAGTGCACTCAACTGCTCAGGCAGCACCAAGTTCAGTCTCATCCAACATAGAGGGGCAGAGAAGGGGTCTGTTAGGCACCTCATGGAATGCCTAATTGGGAAGACATATATGCAATGAAAATCAAATGGAAAAACACTACTGTTTTAATAAAGTAGCAAGCACCCAATACCCCCGTGCATAATCCTGGAAAACTATTTAACCCTAGAAAGCTGAGGGCTTGAAGTGGGGTTTCCTACTTCCTTCCTAAATCTATGTATTGGTACCCATGCTCTCAGAAGTCCCTCCCAGGTATGGGTGAGAGCAGGCAGCCTCTCTTGGAGAGGAGTGAGTCAAGGAATGACAAAAGGCCCCCAGTGTTTGGCTGTGACTTGCTCCTTTGTGGGTCAGGACAAGAATGTGGGAGAAAAAGGAAAATTTAATTCTTCACCTAAAGGAAGGACCACCAATCCCAAATCTTCATATGCTCTGTGGCTAATTCAAGTCAGAGTCTTTTCTTGGGTGCACCATGGACTTAGGTCGCTAATGAGTCCTGTGTGTGTGTGTGTGTGTGTGTGTGTGTGTGTGTGTGTGTGTTTCTTCTTTCTAGAAAACCCACGGGAGTCATGTTTTGATCCTGGTTCCATCAAGAATGGCACACGAGTGGGGTCCGACCTGAAGCTGGGCTCCTCCATCACCTACTACTGCCACGGGGGTTATGAGGTTGAGGGTGCCTCTACCCTCAGCTGTGTCCTGGGACCTGATGGGAAGCCCGCATGGAACAATCCCCGACCAGTGTGCACAGGTGGCGGAGTGGGGACGGGAAGGGGTTGGAGGGAGTGAGAGCATGCCAGCGGCAGAAGGGGCTATTGGCTGGGGGAAGGGAGAGGTGAGAAATGGCCCTCAGAGTGGGCCCCTTGTGTTCACTGTGAATGAGAGAGGCTGGTAATTCTACCAGCTGTACAGCCCCTATCAACATGCCCTCACTCTCAGATCACAGTGTTCCCACACCCACTCACAGGGGCCCCCAGACGTGCCACCAGCTCGTATAAGGGAGATGGGAGTTTAAAGGTGACCTGGACATGTTTCTGAGCCTAGGAAGAGTCACTGAGAGGTTGGATGTGTAAAACTAAGGCCAGTGGGGTCTGGCTCAGCCACGGGGCCCATGCAAGAGGCATGGGATAGAGTCTCAGAACTTCAGGAGCTTGGTGGCCATCCAAGTTGGAAAGCAAGGAGGCCCCTTTACCCAGGGGAGAGGAGCTGACACTCAGGGCCACCACTTGTGGAAGTGGGCACCATGGAAGGGAACAGAAGGTGGCTGGGTTGCATGTTGCTCCCAGTGGGGCTACTCTGGGATCTTCAGCTGTCTACTTATTAGACACTAACTGCCTGGGGGAAGCCTCAGCCAGGGGCAGAAGATCAATCCCAGGCCCCTGTGCCTCTAGGGATTGATAAGAGTATTACTAGTTAGAGGGGCAAGATCTAACTTGTGGCCTGGAGGGCCTTGGATGGCATCAGGGTGGGTTTTGGGCCATATGCCAGCCAGGGATGTCTTCAGAACTCCCTTCCTCCACCCTAGTGGCTGCAACCCTCAGGCAGCCCCACCAGGACCAGTGGCTCAGGCTAGGGGTGGGCAGAACAGAAGACAACTGTTGATGAGAGGTCTGCAAGGTCACCTGACCCTCTCTTGTTTCTCTTTCAGCCCCCTGTGGGGGACAGTATGTGGGTTCAGATGGAGTAGTCTTGTCTCCCAACTACCCCCAGAACTACACCAGTGGACAGATCTGCCTCTATTTTGTCACCGTGCCCAAGGACTATGGTATGGAGGTGTTGCATGTCTGTTTGTATGTTTTTGGACCTCTTCCAAGGTCTCTGGCCCTTCTCAGTTGTATCCCAATCCCACTCTCAATTGTACTCCCATTATGGGAATGGAAAGAATAGTCTCTTATGCAGGTCACGTAGGTGCAGATGCCATGAAGTGGAAGTAGGATACACTGTAGGCACACTCCTGACACACGTGGGAGGAGGGGCCCTGGGGAGGCCAGCAGAACCAGGGGATATGGCTAGGGAGGAACTGTCCAGGACAGAGGGAAGGCAGAGACACCAGAGGCTAACACAGCCTAAGACTCAATAGACGGATTGCAGTTCCAGGCTGATTGGGAAGCCAGGCGATGGTGGCCAAAGGGCAGGAAGAAGGAAGGAGTGGGACAGAGCTGGGAACCACCATGCTTCAGTGTTCCATCTGAGACTGGGAACCTGGTCCAGCAACTATGGGTAGGGCCAAGAAGAAAAGTGAGGAGCAGGTCAGTGTCCTGAGACAGCGGAAAAACCTCGAGATTCCAAGAGACACAGGCAAAAAGAAGCCAGACTTGCCACCTGGCAGTGGGGACATCAAAGAGTCCTGCTATCCCTAGAGGATTCAGGAAATTCTAAGGGACAACCAGCCTGGTTGTACCTGGGCAATCAATCAGGTGACCCACCTTGATGCTTTCTCCCTGGATCACCTCTTCATAGGAAGAGTAACAACTATTTCTAAGCAGGACTGGTGTTGGGTGGGATAAAGGACATTGATCCATCCTGACCATCTAGGAGAGGGACGGATGGGGCAACCTGCAGAGAGCTGGCACTGATTCCTGAGATAGGCTGGCGTGGGTGTAGGGCAAGGCCTGATGTCACCAAACATTTGTGAAGCATCTCTCAGTGTCCATGCACTCTGCTACAGACATGAGTGAGATGTTCCCTGCCCTCTATAAACTCCCACTCTCATCTTGACCTACAGCTCCAGCCATCATGGACCACTCCCACCCCAGCACCTGTACAGTTAGGTGCATGGGTACATGCTCCCCAATATACTTAAGTGGTAGGAGCTTTTGACCTGCAGGCTCACCATTAGTAAAGTCCTAAAAGTTGTCCAATCACACAGAGGAAAATCCTCAATAAGTGGTGTGTTTGTACTTGGATTCCTCCCATGATAAAGAGCTGAGGCCTTTAAAAGAACCAACCTCAAGGCAGGTTAGTTTCACTGGGCTGAAACCTCCATGCAGAGAGTTGGTTGGAGGAAGGGCAGTGATCACAGGGGCTTTCCTCAGCTACCTCCTTTCTTCCAGTCACTGCCAGAAGGGCTGTGTCAGTGGCTCCATAGGAGGCACAGCTCCAATTCAGCTCTCTGTAAGACCTGCACTGGCCTCCCAGTTCATCAGGTGCATCTGAGGGCAAGAACCAGGGGAGGAGAGAAAGGAGCAGGAGTCATAGGGGTTGGAGGGAGGAGCAAGAGGGAGAGCACATTTTGGAGCCCTGAAAATGGGTACTGAGTTAGGTGAACAGGATAAGAAATATTCCTGCTTTCACAGAGTGTGCATTCTAGTGAGTACCTGGCACACAGTAGGTGCTTAATAAATGCCATTTTGCCTCTTCCCTTGGCTTGGCCAGAGGGAAATGAGCTAAAGATGTTTGCCCATTCTTCAGACAGTTGCTCCTTCCCCAGGAGCAGTTGCTTAGTCACCACCCTTATTCCTCTTAACTGGGGGGGATCTTGCATCGAGGGCTGCCCTGGTCAGCTGGATTTCTGAAGAAAAAATAAAGGAAAATACAGGGCTCCTGAGATCATATGAAAAATGGGAGGGGGCATTGCCAAAAGCCCTTCCATGTCCATGAGTAGCTGCCCACTGCCATCTGAGAAAGGAATAGGGTTAGCTCAGCACCATTTCCACCACCCCTGACCATTGAGTTCAGTCTTCTCTGTTACCTTGACCCATGAGGGAGAATGCCAGGTGGCCCTCTCCACTTCCAAACAACCCTGTGGCTGGCATCTGGCCAGTGTGCTGATCAGCCAGTAGAAAGCCTCAGCAAGCAGTTAGCCCCAGGAGCCAACAACTTCCTCCAAGGCTTCCCTGCTCCTGGCCTGCAGCCCCCACACCTCCAGTTCCTTGCCCCCAACATGGCGGCCAGTATTCCATGCTGAGGTCTCCACACCATGTCTCCTCCACAGTGGTGTTTGGACAGTTCGCCTTCTTCCACACAGCCCTCAACGACGTGGTGGAGGTGCATGATGGCCACAGCCAGCACTCCCGGCTCCTCAGCTCCCTCTCGGGCTCCCACACAGGTACCCAGGGCTAAGCCGGCGTTGGGGATGGTGGTGGGCTGAGGGCATCATGGGCCAACTGAAGGGAAACAGGCCCTATAAGCCTGGCCACAGGTGGAACCACACAACTTTGTTTCTATCGTGCGCTGGTGCTATCTCTTCAACACGACAGTCAGCTGCTAGGAGCCCAAACATGGAAGGGAGCTTCAGAAGCTACCCTCACCCAGAGCTGTGTTTACACTGCTGCCCCCAAGTGTTAGTATTCCCCTGTTGATTTATTCTTGACCCATCATGTTTCTCTAATCATAAACATACTGCATTTTCAATGTAGAAAACTTAGAGGCAAGACAAAATTATTGTATGGGGAATTAAAATACAAACCACCCACAAAGAACCACTGAAAGATGGAGTGTATTTCCCCCCAGGCTTTATATCTACTGAGATTTAATCTTTTGCATATTTTATTGAATAAAACAATATACATATTTTTATTGAAATGTTCATTGTGAGCATTTGTCATTATTTTCTTCTATAACAGGATTTTTAAATTATGCAAAATAGTCTATCATATAGTTACTTAAAATTTATGTAAAAAAATTTATGTAATGAATTCCCTGTTATTGAACATTGAGATTGTTTCTAATTTTTCACTCTCATGAATAGTAGTAACTCTGTATTATGCATATGTCTTTAAATACATTTCTGACAATTACCTTAGATTATCTACAAGTAGAATTGTCAAGTTAAAGGGTATGTGTGATTTTTAAGGCTTTTTATGGGACCCTAACTATATTCTTTCAAATTTAGCCAATCAGTTGTTTCAACGGAATTCTCAAAAATCCCAGATTTTGAGATATACCAAAATGTCAGACATCCCTCTAGAAAGTTCTTGCCACTTTGTTCACCACTAATGAATTAGAGGGCATGTTTTATTCTCAGAAAAACTAGCTAATTGAGGAAACAAAACATCATCAGTTTGAAAAGTGAAAATGGCATCTTGTTTCTTAATTTGCCTTTTTTTATTACTAGTTGGGTTATCCTTTTTATAATGTAATTATTGGCCCATGCATTTTTTTATCTGTGAATTTAATTGTAAATTGCTGTTGGTTTTTCTATTAGCATTTATCTTCTTATTGACTTAGGAGAGCTCCATATTATTACAAGCTATACATATCACATACCATAAAAACTTCATGTCTGCATTATATGCTATAAAAAGCCTTCCCTTACAGTTTGTCATTTGCTATTTAATTTTCTTCAGGGTGTGTTTTAATGTCAGACCATTTAAATTTCCCATGATATCAGATCTATCAATATTCTCTTTTACAGTTTTCTCCTTTACTTTTATGCTGATTAAGTAAATATTCTGTGTTTTCTTTTGCTTCTTTACAGTTTGTTTTGCTTTAATACCTTTGGAATTTATTTTGATTTGTTATTTGTAATGAAGAATCTAACCATATTCTTTCAAATTTAGTTGATCAGTTGTCCTAACAAAACTTTCAAAATGCCAGATTTACATCTATTAAATTTTTATGAAGTTAAGGATATGTTTCTAGAGTTTTTATCCATGTCTTTAAGTGTCTGTTTATTTATGTGTCAGTGCCCAAAAGTTTAATGTAAGATTATGAAAACGTTTAATATTATGATCATTTTAAACATAGGATACTATAAGTCCCCAAACTCACTTTCTTTTGAATTTTTTATTGACTGTTCTTGTTCCTTTTTGCCTCCAAATAACTCCTAGAAATATCTTGTCAAGTTGAAAAAATTGACATCAGAATTCCCATTGAACTTCCATTAAACCTACTGATTCATTGAGGTAGAACTCACATCTTTATGACAGCTACCCCTCTTCCCTTCCAAGAACATGACATGTCTCTCCATTGATGTATCTTTCGTAACCTTGGGGAAGGGGCTCTAATTTTCACTTCAGCCATATTTCTTTTCTGTTATCTTCACTCCTAAATATTTCATGGCAGCTTTGTTTTTGTTTTTGTTGCTGCTGTGAATGGGTCTTCTCTTCCTTCTGCTATATTTTCTAGCTGGGCTCTGCTACTATATTAAAAGACTGGTATTTTTGGTATAGTCATTTTGTAAAGTCAATGAGCCCTCTGTAATAATGCTAACACTGCCAACTGATTTCTCCTGGGCCCTTAAGGCAAGAAGCAATATCTTGTGCAAATAAATTTGTCTCATTATTTTATCTCTTCCTTTTCAGTGTTTTTTCTTTTTTATTTTCTTCCATGGTTATTGCACTATTCAAGTATATTACCTCAATATCAATGTGGATATTCTATATTTTAGTAAAAAGCCCATTTTGTAATTATTTTAAATTCAGCAGCATAGGTTATATCATAGACTCCGATGCTGTTGGATCTCCTTTGTGTTCGCAGTTATAAACCCCTGCCTTTATGCACCAAGGGCTATATTCTTGGTGCCCCTCTTTGCCCATCATTGTGTTTTTTATTGCTTCTACTTTTCAGTTCTTCTGTGGACTTTGTTATTTTTTAATTAATTAACTTCTGGGTTTATTTCATAATGTCTCTCCTCCTGTTTTCTTCAGTTTATGCTATTCTTCTTGTGCTAACTCCTTGAACTAAGAGCTTTGTTTGTTACTTTCCCTGTGTAATGAAGAGCACATGGATAGCAGTACACTGCCTTCTAAGCATAGTTCAGGCTTCATGCTATGAGTATTGACATGTATTATTGTCATTGTCTTCCTCTGTACTTTCTAGATAATCTGTCATCCTGTTTTACTCCTTTTGCCCAAGTCATTCAAGCTTGCCTCTTCTTTTTCTCCAGGAACTTGGGTTTTGTTCTTGTTACATTTAAATATTTGTGTTAATTTCTTGTTTTATTGCCACATGGTGAAAGAATATATCCTGAACCATTTCTGCTCTGGGGATGAAATGAGGTCCACTCAGTAGCCAAAGACATTTTCTTAAATTCCTTAAGTATCTCAGAAGAGACTGTGGTCTCTGCAGGACTGAGAAGCCACAGAGAGACTGGGAGCCCAGGCCCAGCACTCACTGCCTGGCCCCTAATCTCAGCCCTGCCCCCCTGCCAGCTAGGTGCCTGCAGGGGCCAGACCTTGACCACTCTAGCTGCTGTTCCCTCAGTGTAAAATGCTGAGAGGAAAACTTCTGCCTCCTAGAGCTATTGTTAGGATTAAATTAACTTTGTAATAGCCATTAGACCAATCTTACTCAATTTTATTATTCAATTCCATTCTATCAGTGGTTCTCAATGAAATGAGTTTTTGATATTAACACCCCACATATGTACACCCAGCCAGGAATGTAAGTCAGGATCTCTTGGGGTAGGATGCTTTTTCAAAATCTCTTGATTTTCAAGATAGATAGAGATATGAGTTTAGTTATAGAAATATAGACATAGGCAGAGAGAGAGAGGTACATTTAGGACCTGTATACATAAATGTGGGTATAGATACAGGTATAGATACAGATGTAAAAGACCAATGGATAGAAAGAAATAGATATCATGGATGGATGGATGAATAGGTAGGTAGAGAGAACCCATAGGTATAAATATCAATATTCTCAAATTATCTGTTATTCCTTGTTCGAAGAAACACTGATGAGGTGATGGGAGTGGTGTGCCCCGGTCCCTAAGTGGTATTGAGTGGGGGAAGGGAAGTTTGAGGACCACCACTCAATAATTTTCATATTGTTTTTCTATTTGATATATCAGTGATTGAGAATGCTGTGCATTTAAAGATCCCATTACAACTATGATATTTTGTTGTCTTCTTGTGTTTCCAACCATTTTTGTATCTGTGCTCACCTGATAGATCTTTCCTCATTTTCTCTGAGAGTCCTTTTCTTTAAAGAGGATGTTTACTTACTCGTTTTACATTTGGTCTGATACCTGTCATCTGGTTTTGTTCTTTGTGGGGTTTTGTTTCTTCTGTTTTACTTTTGCTTCCTTGCTTTTTCATTCATATCTGACCCATCTCTAACTTCCAAGGTTTTTCTCATATATATTTAGATATTTCTAAATATATATATATTTCATTTTAATGTTATTAGTAATTATTTGTAAATTATGGACTTCTTCCCCAAGAACAAGTGTTTACATTTACATTTAGTTTTGCTTTCTCATTGACAATAATTATTTTGATTTAACTATATTTTCTTCATTGGCTTTATCCCTAAGTTTCTGATTTCCCTATTTCCATTCATTTATTTTTTAACAGCCTCATCACTGCAGTTCTTTCTGTCACCTTGCATGTATGAGTATGTCTTTCCTTTGATGTATCATATAAATGACAACTTGATTGTAAACCAAATTACGGGTCACAAGCTTCTTTCAAAACCGCAGCTGCTGTTCCACTTCATTCCAACAGTTAATGTCACAAAAGTGGATTCCAATCTGATTCTTTATCCTTGTAGGTAACCCTTTCTTTTACCTCTGGATGCCTTTTTATATTTTTGTGTTTTATACTTAAAACTTAAAAGCCCACTAGGATATGTTGCAGTGGAAATCTCTTTTCATTAATTACATCTGGCACTTTGAGAACAATTTTAGTCTGAGGCTCAAGTCTTTTTTAAGCTTAGGAAAGTTATCTTCTTATGTAAACCATTTCTTCTCCTTCCATTTCTCCTGTCTTCTCTCTCTCTCTCTCTAGAATTCTTAATATATGCATATTGGAGTTCCTTTGATATATCTTCCATATCACTTTTGATTTCTATCATTATTTTCATTTCTTTATCCTTTTCCTGTGCATTCTGGAAGAATTTCCCAAATTTAATCTCCACTTCTTTGTTCAATTTCTACAGAATACAGCCACCATGTACTAGTGCTTCTCAGTTTTGCAGGCTTTATTGATCTCAGAACTTTCTTTGGCACACCTGTCCTCTATGACTTTACAGATGCAGTATGAGATCTAATCTCATGACAATCACAATTGAAAATCTTCTGAGATTTCTTTCCCTGTTCTTTTTTGTAGTTCACATAAAAATATTTGCATTGATTTCTAGGTGGTCTTCACCCTTTGGTAGCTTATGTTTTGTACAGGGATTTTACTATGTGCTTATCCATGGAGAGGGAGGTCTGTGTACATCCAGGGTTGGAAGTTGAATGGGTTTGTGAGAGATCAAAGGAGTCCTAATCCACATATCAGGCCAGAGGATGGGAGGATGAAAGATTTGAGTTTTGTTCTACTCACATCTGTTAAAGAGCCAGGGACAGTGGTGATAATAAAGAGAGGCTTTTGCTTCATGAGTTTTCTTTTTGCTTTGGCATCCAGAAATTATCTGGGGCAATGACTCCTAGCCAGGCTCAGCCATCTGGGTCACATGTAAATAGTGTGCTATATAAAATTTTCTGCTCTCTGTGGCTGGTAGCATCGCATGGGCTTTCTGGAAGCACTGGTTGGACCCCAAATGTGTTTCCCAGTTGCTCCTTGGCAGGTCCCAGCTCCCACCTTCACGGCAGTGGAGACTTAGCCTGGCTGTCTGCAACCTCAGCTTCCCTTCTGATGGTGGGGGTGGGGGAGTGGGCAGGAGCTATCTCAGGTATTCCTAAGGCTGTATGGGGCCACATACAGAGCAGCTGTTCCACTGCCAAGCCATAGTCCTGCAGCCATCTCAAGAGAGTGACTAAACAGGACAACTCTTCACAGCTGTCGGTCCAGTTGGTATTATCTTTACTTCTGTCCATCTGTACCACATCAACAAGAAGCTAAAACTTTATCTTCTGATATAAAGGCATCCTACACCCATGCAGATTTTCCCCAATTTGTGTGTTTTCAGTTGGGTGGCAATACATCTTGCTTTGCTTGTGACAGTCCCAGCTTTCACTTGGTTGTCCCAATTAATAACATACCCATTGGCTCTCACAAGTGTCCTAGTATAAGCATTAAATTATACAATTGCTGTGGTTATCTATCATTTTACAGCATCTAGGAAAGGTCAGTTACTCTCACATATTCACATCACCCTCCTTCCCAGAAGCTGGTGTCATTTTTCTTTTTAATGTCCGTTTTCCAAGTAAAACCACCAGTCAGTTTGGTAACGGCCATTCTTCCCATCCTTGTAAGTCAACATATGTCTAGAAGCTTTCTCCTTTCTGGGAAGGTCATTTAATCTTTCTGATCCTCTCTCTTGACCTATTAAATGGGTCACTGAAATTTTGTCATGCCAACCTCGCAATGAACATGGATCAAGGTAAGACCATGAATGTTAAAGCCTTCTGCAAATCTTGAACAGTAAAAATGGAAGGTTATATTTCAGGAAAACCTGGGATATGGAAAGAAATTCTGTGGGGGGTATGGCCAGCCCCTCCTTCCTGGCCAGGATCTTCTCTACTGGGCCGATGAACTCACCATCTTCCTCTCCTCCTCGCCCCTTATCTCGGCAGGAGAATCGCTGCCCCTGGCCACCTCCAATCAAGTTCTCATTAAGTTCAGTGCCAAAGGCCAAGTACCAGCCAGAGGTTTCCACTTTGTCTACCAAGGTATGCAGGAAGTAGCTGTGAGAGGTGTGAAGGCAATCTCAGTTGTTTAGTGACTCCCTGACCAAAGGAATGGGAACTTTTGATCTTAGTCTGGGCCTTAGTCTTAGGGTGCTGAAGGGCAGCTATTGATTTTTAAGGCAGTTCCTTGAAATTCAGTTGAATTTAGGTACCCATTTGCCCAACAGACAAGCTTTGGACCAAACTCCATGTCAAATGAGGAAGAAATCAGACATGGGAAGCTGACTCCTGCCCTCTCCCTTCCCCATTGTCTGGCACAGTCCTGTTGGCATTGGGACGTTGGCTTATACCTAGGCTTTCTCCCATGGAGTTTGGTTTTCTCTGCAAAGCACAGTAAAAGTGTGGAGAAAACACAGACTTGGAATCAAGGTGGACATGGTTTTAAATCCCAGCTCTGCCACTTTCTAACTGGGCACCAGCCTCTCCACCCCTCAGAGCTCCAGTTTGCTCACCTATGAGATGAGGGTAAGCATGTTACCTTACTGATGAGTTAAGAGAGTTCCGAATAGTTGGCACTGGGCAGGTGATCAATGTCTGTTCCCTTCCTCTCTGGTCTTGAAAGGCAAAGTCTTAAAGTGCCCTGGCTTTCATTGGCAGACCCCAACCTCTGCTTATCCAGAAGCATGCCTGCTTCTTTAGGGCCCATTCTAGGCATGTCCCATTCATCCCACTACCCAGGAGAAGCTGCATTCCCCTGCCACAGGAGTATGCCATATCTGGGGCCTGGGTTAAAGCATACTCTGTGCCATGTGGGCAGGGTGAGGGGAGGTTCAGATTCAGGCCATGAGAGTAGAGTCCTGGACAGAGTCTTAAGGCACCTGGGGAAAGAGGCCAAAGGCAGGACAAAGAGAAGAAGAAGGGCCATTCTCCCTGTAAGGGGACGTGGGCCCCTGATAGTATAGTCAAAGGGCATCATGGAGGAGCCACCAAACACAGCTGGGTCTAAAGTCTGCCTCCTATGGTTTCCAGAAACTGTGCTGCAAATATATTTCAGTAAAATGGGCCTTGTTCTGGAAAACTCCTACCCTGTCCTGGGAGAAAGTGCCCAGAGCCTCTCAGGGTCTCATCCAGACGGTCTCAGCTCTAGTACCATTGTGTGTCCATCCCTGGGCCAGTTTCCAGAGGGATGAGGCCTGCCCCTCAGTGCCCTTGTCCCCTGCAGCGGTACCCCGAACCAGTGCCACACAGTGCAGCTCTGTGCCGGAACCCCGCTATGGCAAGAGGCTGGGCAGTGACTTCTCCGTGGGGGCCATCGTCCGCTTCGATTGCAACTCCGGCTATGCCCTGCAGGGGTCCCCAGAAATCGAGTGCCTTCCTGTACCCGGGGCCTTGGCCCAGTGGAATGTATCAGCGCCCACCTGTGTGGGTGAGTACCTAGACAACCGAGACTCTGCGGAGCGGGTGGCCAGGGAGACCCAACAGCAGCCCCAGCTCACCAGCATAACTTAAGTAGAGTGTCCTATTCAGACCAAATTGCTAGTCCTGGGGATTGGGCGTAAAGACAGCAAGGGGGTGGAGCTGGGGTGGCTGGGAACTGGATGCATGGGAAGGAGGATTGTAGGGACAGGAGCCATGGAAGGAGCACGAATGGGGGCCTGTGGGAGAAGCCAACAGTCAGCAAGAGAGGCTGGGAGGCCCTGGGAGGAGTGTTGGGGAAGGATCCCTTAGGAAACCTAAAAACAAGCTGGAGAAACCTCTAACCAGAACTGCCTCCTTCCCAGTGCCATGTGGAGGCAACCTCACGGAGCGCAGGGGCACCATCCTGTCCCCTGGCTTCCCAGAGCCCTACCTCAACAGCCTCAACTGTGTGTGGAAGATCATGGTCCCCGAAGGTGCTGGTATCCAGGTAGGGGTGAGGGGAGGCCTCAATGTGGCAGGTGGCCTGGAGGAAACATTTCAGCCCTGTCCCTGCCCCTGAGGCCAGATGTGGAGGTGAGGTCCACAAGCAGAGAAACACAGCAGTTCGAGGTCCAGAAGCTTTAGGGGGTGTGGAGAGAGAGAGCCAGGTACCTCAGGAAAGAGAAGGGGTGGCAGCAGCTCAGGCCATCGGGGAAAGCCAGAAGAGGAAATGGGCCTGGACTGAAAGAAATACAGAGACTGAAGAAGAGTCATAGAAGGTATTTTTCTGATTGCTTAAAGGGTTCTTTTCTCAAGATGATGGGGGATAGAAAAGGGGACATTGCAGGAGAGGGAAAGCGAGCAGATGAGGCATGGAGAAGCCCCAGGCACACACCTCAGTGTCACACCTGAAGCCCAAGTTACAGGAGAATAGCGGGGGCCAAACTGTTCCCCCAGTGGTAAGAGTCAAGTGGAGAAGGCCCTGGAACTGGTTATGGCAGCAAGGCCACGAGAGAGGCAGCAAGCAGGGCCAGGAGTGGGTTCCTGGACTCTCGCTGCAGGATGTCTGATGTCATCCAGGCAGGAAGGTGGGGAACCCAAGGAACATGTGAGAGATGGGGAGGGGTCCATTCAGACTGAAGTAGTCCCACTTCCTGAAATTCCCTTTCCCCATTATCTGCCTAACAAAGTACCCCCACTGTCTTATGACCCTTCATTTTACAACTGTCTTCCCCACTGGGCATATGAGGTCCTGGTGGGGCGGATAGGGACAGTATCTCATTTTTATTGGAAGCACCTAGCACAATGTCAGCCCCAGAGTGGGTGCTAAGTACTGAAATTAACTACATGAGTGGAGAAGAGAGGAGGGAGGGACACAGATGGACATAGGCTGCCTAACCAACAGTTCAATCCCTCTGCCTTCCCAGATTCAAGTCATCAGTTTTGTCACAGAACAAAACTGGGACTCTCTGGAGGTGTTTGATGGTGCAGACAACACTGTGACCATGCTGGGGAGTTTCTCAGGTGAGGTGGGCCTTCCAGGGGCCTCAGCTCAGAGGGCAGGGGTGGACTTCATCATTGTCATCATCATCACCATCATCACCATCATTATTATTTCTGACATGTAATTCACATGCCATAAAATTCACCAATTTAAAGTGTACAGTTCACAGATGTTACCTAGACTCATTTTGGTGATCGTGTTATGCTATATACAAATATTGAATCACTATGTCACACACCCAAAACTAATATAATGTTACATGTCAATTGTAGCTCAATAATAAAACTGTAATAATGCTACAATGAAAAGAGAGTATACAATTCAGAGGTTTTTAGTATATTCACAAGATTCTAAAACTATCACTGCTCTCTAATCCCAGAACATTTGCATTACCCCAAAAATAAACGAGGAACTCATTTGCATGCACTCCCCATAGTTCCCCCTCCCCCATCCCTTGGCAACCACAACTTGGCAACCTACTTGCCATCTTTATAGATTTGCTTGTTCTAGAAATTTCATATAAATGGAATCCTACAATATGTGGCCTTCTGGGTCTGGCTTCTTTCACTTAGCATCATTTTTTCAAGTCTCACCATGTTGTAACATGCACCAACATTCTGCCATGTGGATAGACCAGATTTCACCTACCCATCCATCAGCTGATGGACATTTGGTTGTTTCCACTTGTTGGCTCATTATGAATAATGCTACTATCAACATTCATGGAGAAGTTTCTGTGGAACATGATTTCAATTCTCCTGGGTATATACCTAACAGTGGAATTTCTAGGTCATATGATAACTCTATATTTAAACTTTTTGAGGAACTGACAAACTGTTTTCCAAAATGGCTACACGGTTTTCCATTCCAATGGCAGACTTCACTGAGTGTGGTGTGTGTTTTTGTCCTATGTCCCGGGTAATCATCCGTGTCCTTCAGACTTCAGAATTCCATGTTGCCAAGATACAAAAAAGGGTTGTATGCACCATATATATGGTCTACACTGCCTGGAATATCCAGAGTAGTATAGCTTTTAGAATTTTTTGAAGATGGCTGGGAAAGAGACCAAATTCTTCGACTACCTTTGGAACATCCCCTTCTGCTGGCATATGGTTCTACCACTGCTCACTTTACACAGAGTTTGAGGTCTTGTCTCCCTCGGCCACTGAAGAAGACCCAGCACTCCTGGCTGGGGTGGGGAGTGCGGGCGGGAAGTGCTAATTTGTCATGTAGCAAGTATAATAACTGGTGACCTTTGAGGATCTTGGGAGCAGAATGTCAGCAGGTAGCAAACGCAAGAGAAATGGGAAGGAGCTCGGGGGCTGGAGATGGTTAAGCATGAATGGTCCCTGTTTCCTTGCCATAGGAACAACCGTGCCTGCCCTTCTGAACAGCACCTCCAACCAGCTCTACCTTCATTTCTACTCAGATATCAGCGTGTCAGCAGCCGGCTTCCACTTGGAGTACAAAAGTGAGGATCCAAAGTTTCAGCTGTGTACGGGGCTCGGGGTGGGAACTGACAGGTATTAAGGACCCACACAATGAGCAGGGGGCCCACTGGGGCTGTATATTCTCTATGCCGTGTAAACCTTACCACAGACCTAGAGGAAGATGCTAAAGCTTAGAGAAGGCCTGTAACTCCTTAAGACTGCACAGCCAGTAAGTAGTGGAGCCAGGACTCTCACTCCAGTATCTGTTACCCAGACACCTGTGCACCTCCCCAGTGTCCACTCCAGGAATGGGAAGGTAGCCCCATCATTGACTTAGGTCCTGTATGGAATGTGGGATGTAGGGAAAATTCAGGTGCTCTCCTCTGCTCCTGAAACCTGTCCTCTCCAAGCCTGGCTTCTATGATGTAACCGTCTTTGAAGTTCTTGTCCTCATTAGAAACTTCACTCCTCTTGCACCAGATTTCTCACTCCATTCTCAGAACCTTCCATCTTGGCTTCCAATATCTTGAAGTAGTCACAGTGAAAAACTCTTAGAAAAATAAGGCTGTGGATGTGCCTGGTGGGGCAACAAAGACAGAGGTTACTGGAGAGACTGTTTTCATCCAGGGACATCCTGCCATTCCCTTCCCCTCTGGGTAGAGGAAAGAATAGGTAGGCAGAATATTATGCTTCGTGATTAGGTATTATACTTAGTGAAATAAGTCAATCGGAGAAAGACAACTATCATATGATCTCCCTGATATGAGGAAATGGAGATGCAAGGTGGGGGGCTTGGGGGGTAGGACAAGAATAAATGAAACAAGATGGGATCGGGAGGGAGACAAACCATAAGAGACTCTTAATGTCACAAAACAAACTGAAGGGGACCAGGGGGAGGTGGTTGGGAGAGGGTGATGGGGCTATGGACATTGGGGAGGCTATGGCAAGTTCTGTGAAGTGTGTAAACCTGGCAATTCATAGACCTGTACCCCTGGGGCTAATAATACATTATATGTTTATTTTTAAAAAGTTAAAAAATTAATTTAAAAAAGAATAGGTAGGCAGAGGCATCTGTTATTCATTCATCCAACAAATAGTTATTGAGTGTTTATAATATGCCAGGTGCTGTGCTGGGGGTTGCTAGGACTGGGTGAGATCGAGATGATTAAGTCCCCTCCAAGTCAATTAAAGAGAGCCAGACACTGGGACTGAGAAGCACATTACAGGATTCCAGGTGCTCTCATGGATGTCCCCAGATGGTAGAGCAGTAATTCAAAGAAAAGCGTGGTCACTTCTCCCTGGGACAGATGGAGAGGTCAATGTCGTGAAGAAACACTGACTGTCCACAATGTGGCAAGCCTGTGCTAGATACCCACAGAACAAAGATAAATAATATATGGGTTCCTGCCCTCACACACACGAAGTCCAGGGAGATAGGGGGACAAGAGAGCAATAATTTTAGTGCAACTGAAGCAGCTAAGGAAGTACAGAAGAGGGGAACTAAACCTGGCCAGGTGAGACCTTACAGAAGCAGATGCCTGAGCTAAGCTGGAATGAGAAGTGAGAATACGGGAAGGCAGAGTTGGCTTGACCATCTTGGACAGCATGGGCCTTCCAGATGAGAGCCCCAGTTGGTGCCAGAGGCCTGATAAGGTCAGCATTGGATGTTCTACAGATGATCCACTGGTCTCCAAGCACATAATCTTTATTCAGATGGTTAGGAGAGGATTGGTTGGATCCTGGGTTGGTTGTAACCTAAAAGAACTGAAGTATGCACTTGGCAGGAAAGACCTGGGACATCTTGAAGCAAAGACCCTGAGGGCCAGAGGATAGGACAGGGACCTCTAACAACCTTCCCCCTGCAGACCTCAAAGTCTTCACTCTCCTGGTAAACTGAAGTATGCTAGGTTTCTTGAAAAGTTCACATTTTTCCTTTTACCCTATTGCTCTGTTCTAGCCAATTTTGTTTTCTTATCCAGTATTTTCATTTCATTTCATTAAGGAGTCCTTAAATGTTCCCTTAAATATTTTCATTTCTTTCCTCTTCCAAAGATACACTTCCTTCATAAATATCTTTTCATTCTGCTGTCTCATTCCCAGAAAAAAATTCACCTCTCCTCAGTTTGTTGTTGTTGTTGTTCAAGGGAACTGGTAGTTTTCTTTGTAGTTGATGTTTATCAAGCACTGTCCTCTTACAGCGGAAAGGGCTGAGGGAAAACAGAAGCGACTAAAATTCGTAGGAGCCAAAATCATTTTTGTTTTGTTAAGCTACTGTTCTCTTAATATTTGATAGTCTACAAAGAGGGTGCAGAGGGGAAGAATTAACTGTAGAGGCAAATGGTTTTGAAGGGTACTGAAAAGTCATAGCTGCTGCTATGACTCACTTAATGTTGATTTAATTGAAATGGAAATGGAACAATATGCTTTTGAAAGCGATAAATTGCATATGATAAAAAATAATTCCACCATTGTTGCATATATGGCTTAAATAAAGTCAGGGCTGTGCACTGTAGGAGAAATTAGAATGGACTTTTCTCTGTCTCCTTCTTTCTCTCTTGGATTTCACTTTTCTCCTCATTCCATTTTTTTTTTTTTCTGCTCTTGCCTTTCCCTTTCTTTCTCTCTGCTTCTCCTTATCCTATCACTGCCGAGTGGTTAAGTAGGTTTCAGTCACTAAGCTGTGGTCACCCCACTAAATACCGAGTTGAGTTGTGTTACATTTTACTTAGAGTGCCAGGAGGAGTGGGGAGAAAGAGACAAGAAGACAGCCAAGGTGTAGTACTTCAAATTCAGTTTGATATTATTTTAATCTTGTCCTTGGGTTCTTTTGCCCAGCTGGACATAGGCCGAAACAGCCTTCATTTGCAAGAATCATGTTCACTTCTTAAAAGCACATGCAGGGGGTTAAGTGTCTGACTCTTGATTTTGGCTCAGGTCATAATCTTGAGATTGAGCCCTGCCTCTGGCTCCATGCTGAGTATGGAGCCTGCTTCAGATTCTCTCTCTCCCTCTACCCCTCCCTGCCCCCACTTGCACATGCATATTCTCTCTCTCTCTCTCTCTCTCTCTTTAAAACACACACACACACACACACACACACACACACACACACACAAAGGCACATGTAGGACAGGAATTGCCTGGGAAGGGCACAAAGGAACTTTCTGGAGTTAGCAATTTTCTGTAGTTTTGATAGGGGTTGGAGTTATACAGATACAGGCATTTGTCAAAACTCAGTAAATGTACGCATAAGATGTATGTATTTTGTTACGATTTTGTTATATGTGAATTTTCCTTTGAAGGAAAAAAGCACATGTAGTTATCTGATGTGCATGTCGACTGTCAGCTCTGAATGTAGAACAAGGACATATCACCAGTTCCACAAGGAGATGGGGCTGGTGGTGTCCTAGGCTGGCCAGCCCTTCCCATCCCTTTTCTGCTACATAACATGTGGCTTCCCCGGGGAGCCTGTATCTCCCGAGGGATCTGGGATCTACTAGGAGGGCTATCAGAAGGTATCCACCAGGAATCAACCAGGAGGGCTGAGGATGCCTGCTCCCAAACTCTCTGAGCTGTGCAGGTGCCTAGGATCAGACCAAACCATAAAGTCTGTCCACCCTTGTTCCTGGAAAACGGCACCGCCAGTCTCATGCCTCAGTACACAGAGATCTCTTTAGTGCACCTTATCTCATCTTAGTTGGTGCACCTTAAGTGCCCACAGCTGCAGAGGGACCACTGTGGGGCACATACCACAGTCAGGAGATGCTCCACTCCCACTTGCTGTGAGTTTCCACCAACAGGGAATTCAAAGCTGGATGAGGATGATTTCAGGAAGGGAGGTGGGAAGAGCAGAAGATGATGCATGGGCCCCTTTTGCCCCAGCCTTGCTGGTGGGAAGTCTCAGTAAGTGCTCCTCCAGTGATGATGGTGGGTGGACAGAGAGCAGGAAGACTCCGATGAGGAAGATTAGGATGGATGTCCTAGCGTAGACGGTGTACAATGCTGGTTATAGAATAAGGAGTGAATAAGTACAGATTAACTTTGAAACTCAAGAAAGGATCATGAAGGAGTGTTTGAGAGCCCTTAGAGGTGATCTTGGAAAGTGATTGGGCCAAGATCATGACAATCCTAGAATATCCAGTGAGAGGATGAGATTCTGAATAACACTTGATGGGGACCCACTTCAGACTGCTGAGGAAGGCTGTCCATGATTCAAGGAGAGAGATTCAGAAATGTCAGTTGCCTCTGAGCACAGGATGGCCCGGGGGCAGGGAAAGAGAGGGAGGTGGTAAGAGGTCCGGCAGTGAGCAAGGACCAGAGTTGACCGTGGGGGGCTAGGCATGGGGAACCCCCAGTAGTACTCCCAGAAAGGAACTGGCCTCACCTTAAAAACAGAACAGGAGAAATAAGGCAGCAGAGACTCTCACCCACTGGCAAATTTTTTTCTGGACAGTCTGTCCCCGAGAGTGGGCCTCTCAGAGCCTTCTGAGTGACACTGAGAGGCCTCTCTCTGATAACTGCTCTCCTTCCTCCTTGCCTTTCCTTCCCCTCCCCCAGCTTCTTTGCCCCCCAAGAATTGTCCTCTTAAGACAAGGAAAATGAAGGGAAGTTGAGGGTCTGGGAATGGTGCAGGAGAAGCTGAGTAGAGAGGTCTGGGTGTTTGGAGCTGGGCATCCCCCTAGCTCCAGAGTCCTTCTGCTGACCTCAGGGGGCAGGTACATGACCTGCCTGATGGCCACCCACCCCAGAGAGCATTGGTCTATTGATCCTCTGTGCTGGACAAATATTCTGACTTTCTGTGTGCTCGGAGGGCAAGAGGATTAGGAAGCACTGGTCTCTAGGCAGAGGGCAAAGAAAGTACAGATTGGAGCCCCATCTCCTCCCCGCTGCCAGCATTATCCTCTGCCTACTGGTGCACTGACCTGCTGGGCTTGTCCCTCCTCCTTTCTCTTTGTCTCTGTCTCATCTAGCGGTGGGCCTGAGCAGCTGTCCAGAACCGGCTGTGCCCAGTAACGGGGTGAAGACTGGCGAGCGCTACCTGGTGAACGATGTGGTCTCTTTCCAGTGCGAGCCAGGATATGCCCTCCAGGTACCTCCCCTCGACACCGCGGGCAGGAAGCAGGAGGCCCCTGAGATGTGCTTGACCAGCCTCTCGCCAGTTGAGCTGCAGTCACTGAAGAACAGGGAGCAGCCCCTCGGGTTCCCCAGGGACCACTGTCCTTTCCCAGAGCTGTTCATGCAAAAGACAAGCTTTGCTGACTTGGGCGTGTTTGCATCAGCCAGCCTCAGAATGGGCTCCTGCAAAGTTTCAGTTTGATTAGACTCCAGGAAAATTAAATCTTTCTTTGAAGGCCAGGAGGGAATCTAGTAATTAAAGAAGTCTCACAAGGAAACTTTAGTAATGAGAATTCCTTAGTAATGGCTGTTAATAAGCATCCTTCCCCAAAGTCTCTCTCCCTCTGCCTCATCCCACCCCACAGAGGGTTCGTGGATCTTTGTGTATCTTGTTGCTCAACACAAGGCCCCTGAACAAACCCCCTGTTCTGGGTTGTACATGCAATTGTGCCCCTGGGGGCAATGAGCCCACCCCTGTTCCTGATCCCTCCAGGGCCACGCCCACATCTCCTGCATGCCCGGAACTGTGCGCCGCTGGAACTACCCTCCGCCGCTCTGTATTGGTAAGAGAGCCCCAATCTTCTCAGTCCATTCATAATACCCGTTCCTGCCAGAGATCTGGGTTCAGTGACATCTCATGGAGATCAAGCTCAGATCAAAGGACAGTTTGGTGTCCCGGATCTCTTGGAAAAAGAGTCGTTGTAGGCTGCCTTGTGGCTGTCACACAAGCTGGTCGTGACTTCTGCAGACCTTCGCCCATCAAATGAGGTATCACAAGAGGCTTACCTGTTTGAAAACATTACGATGACCATCCTGATTCCAGATAATTGACCAAAGCCCCGATGGAAACTCTGGGCAATTGAAGCCTTCCCCTGTGACTTTTCATGGGACAGGTGGATAAAATCTGCCACTAGAGAAAAGGGGGCGGGTTACTGGTGAAACAAGGGCCTAGCTTGGTTGGGTTGGGGAGGGAGGACATAACACTTATTGAGTGTCTACTGTATGCAAGTCATGGCCTACCTGTTTCTTCACAGCAGCTCTTCAGGGGAGGTATCGTTGCCCTCATTTTTGCAAATGGGAAAACTAAGGCTTTTAAGGATTAAAAAGTGATTGGCACCATCGGGGATGGAACCATACTTTTCTCTGATGCCCCGCCAACTGTAAAGTACAAATCAAGGCTGATCTTGGGATAAGAAGCAAAATGAGCGGGGAGGGAGCATCCCTTAGTCATAATGGCATTTCCCTGCTGGGATCTCACCACTGGGCAGGGTGTGGTTGCCTGCTCTGTAGCCAGAAATGTGTCTGGGCAGACTGAAGCACTCCGCCCATTCCCACTCCATATTACGAAGTTCTTGCGGAGGAAACCACTCCTGTTAACAGCAGCTACCGCTAATAGAGTGTCTGTCACCCAATTACTGTGTGCATCAGCCCCTGTTCTAAGTGACTTGAAGGCCCTTCTGCTGTAACGTAAGGACCACCCCATGATGTAGGTCCTGCGGTCAGCTCCATTTTATAGGTGGGGGAAACTGAGGTTTGGAGGGGTTTAGACTGGCCCAAAGTCACATAGGAAGTGAAAGAGTTGGGATGGTGACCTTGACAGTCAGTGCCAGAGCCCCCCCTCCCCCCGGCCACTCTGAACCCAGGCATGGTTCTGTTTGTCGCCCTCTCCCCAGAGGTCTTCATTTGGACCCTGCAGATCCCCCCTCCCCCTCCTTCTCTGGTTTCCTTAACTAGCTAATTCCTTGCAGCTCCCACAACCATTTCCTGCAAAAGAAAAGAATTGATGTCCACTGACCAGGCTGTATTCATGCTCTAGCCCTGTATCTTAGGTGACTCTGACATCACCTCAGCTGGAGTGTCAGTGGCCCTAACCCCTCATGGTTGGCTCCCCATGGAACACTAATCACAGTCACTTTGGCTGAGGATGAACAGAGAGCAAGTGTGGGCCCCTGGTAGGCTCATCTGTGAGCCAACCAACCCTATGGGATGAGTGTTTGCACAGAGCCCGGCATGGAGCCTGGCACAAAGTGGGGACTCTGTGCATGACAGTCCCCTCCCTTCAGCCTTTCTTTTGAGTCTTGGAAGAATTGATTGGACAGTGATAGAGATTTGAGGCATAGCGTAAGAATGGTCACACTCCTCTTGGAGCAGACCAGTGCTGCTGCATGACCTTACTAAGGGGACTAACCTGCAGAGGGCCAGCTCTAGGTCAAGAGTCCTAACCCGGGTTTGTGGCCGGCTGGGCAGTGCCTTCCTGAACTTAAATTTGTTCAATCTTGCCTGTGTGTGTAGTCATTTAGGGGAAATTACTGTTGCTTCCTTTGGATTCTCAGAGGGGTTCATGACTTGGGAAGGGATCAGAAACTGCTGCTGTAAGGGAGCACCCAAACACTGGCATGACCCCATACCCTCCTCCATGCTGTCCTCATTGTCACAGCACAGTGTGGGGGCACAGTGGAAGAGATGGAGGGGGTGATCCTGAGCCCCGGCTTCCCCGGCAACTACCCCAGCAACATGGACTGTTCCTGGAAGATAGCACTCCCCGTGGGCTTTGGTAAGTCTGCACACCCAGGCCCTTGGTGACCCTTCATTATGACTTTGACCAAGGTAGTAGAGCACCCCACCTCTCTACTTCCTCATCTTCCTCATCTGTTGACCTCTGGTACAATTGTGAAGACCAGTTAAGGATGCTAGGAATGAACACTTTGGGAACATAAAATATAGGGAAAATCTGAAAGATTGCCATTATTATTATTATTATCTGAGTAATGAGCTAAAATTCAGGACTGCAGAATGAGAAATTACTCAGGAGTGGCTGAAAAAGAATTTAAAAAGTCTTTAACAGAGACTGGACCTCAAATTGTGCTTTTAACTTCAATATCCAATTTCTCATACTAATTAAATTATATAGCCAAGGTCAATATGATATAGACTTTGCATTCTTTATATGCACATTCTGGCTGGTATTAAAGAGTGGGAGTTTTGGCGTGTGTGTGTGTGTGTGTGTGTGTGTGTGTGTGTGTGTGTAGATGGAGTATGCCAGGCATGGGGGTTGGTGGGGTGTGGAGGACATCAGTCTGGGTACAAAATTTAATTGCTGATGATTCATTCCTGACTGGGGATATAATTTAACCCCAACATCTCTGTTGAAGAGATAAAAGCTCTGTGGTGATGTGGAGCTGATGGGTCATCTTGCCTGAGTCACCTCCCTGCTCCCAGGGACAGAACGTCCTGTGGGGATGGCTCCTGCACAGGCCTGTGGTCTCCCAGTCTATGACCTCAGGAATGAAAACCACCTCTTTTTATTCTGAACTATTCAGCCAAGACTGGGTCTTCTGATAGAGAAGGGGCTTTCAGGAGAAAGGGACTGAACTGGCCTGCTTTAAATCTATTCTGAGGGAAGGAGAGGAGTTGGTGACCTTTCAGAGGATGGAGTCTCATACTTTGTACCATCTTCTGGAGGAACCTGGGGGTACGTAATCAGGGTACAAAATGATGAGCGCTTTGGCAGCCTTGGGGAACTCCAGATTTTAGAGATTGAGGGAAGAGGAGCTAGGAGACCCCATAGCCCTGCACCCAGGCATGGACCACAAGAATATCAGATGATAGAGCAATAGAGATAGAGAGAGACAGATAGAGATGGAGAGTTGGAGGGAGCACAACATCCAAAGGAAATCAGAAGTTTAAGTGGGAGGTACATCACTGTTCTTGTTAGTCCTGATGTTCAGCCACCAGAGCTCTCTAACTCTAAGGCCTGGGTGCTTATTCAGCCTCTGGAGAACAAGCCCTCTGCAGGGTGCAATCACAGAAGTCCTTGCTTTCAAGTGAATGTTGGACTCCAGTGAGGACCTGAGCATGGCACCTGGTTTCAGTGTGTACAGAACATCTGCATTTACAAGATGTTACCACCAGATGGCAGTAGTGAAGCCCACGCCTTTCCCCACCCATTCAATTCAGAAATCTGGCATCCCGGAAGAGCCCCTTTGATGAACACGCTGCCCACGGTGCTGGGATGATGCGTAGGCTGTAGACCGCATGTCCTAAAGTGTTCACTGCACAATTATCAGTGATTTGGAAATGTGATCTGCATGTTCATTAATAGGGTAGTGAATAGTGTGGTTGGATAATTCATAAAATAAAATTATAGACCTTGAAAAGCACAATATTGAATAAAAAAGCTTATAAAACCTCCTGTGCAGTATAACAACGTGAATGTACATGTTTGAGACAAACAAATCAAACATATATTTAAGAATCTAAAACCATGAACTGGAAAAGTATCTTCCCGATCCATGAGTGACCCTCAAATGGGAGAGAGCAGGAGATATGAAGGGTCTTCAATGTTGTAAATCAAATCTTTAATTTTTAATAATTTTAAATAAAAATTTATTTAATTAGATGCAAAAAAAATCACACCTATGTCTCCATTTATGTAAATTAGAAGCTACAGGTGATAAATGTTTAAAAGGTTAAAGTCCATCTGTAACCCCACTATGCAGAGATAATACTTATAGCTTAGTCGTCACCAATCAAATGTAACCCCTGTGAAGACAAGGGCCTGATAGATATTGTTCATCCCTGAGCAGTGCCTATCACAGCCCTGATGCACAGCAAATCCTCAGTAAATATTATTAGTGAATCTGATATTCATATCAATGAACATTCTTCTGGGTTTTTAGTACCAAAATTAGAATTATATAGTACATACTACTTTGCAACTAGGTTTTCACAATCAACATAATGGATATTTTCTTATGCACAATAAATACATTTCCTCAATATAATTTAGGGACGTCTCAGCTATAAACAAATATCAATCTTCCCATCTCCATTCTTCAGAGTATATCACTATGTAAGTTAAGGGCTTAATCAGATCCATTTAACCTATTGGGTTGTTAGGAGATCTTGATTAATCCAGTAAGATCCCAAAGCATAAACTTCACTGACAATGTATTTTTCTAATTTCTGAATTATCGTAAGTATTCTAGAAGATACCAGTACTGAAGTTCATGTCTTTTGATTAGGTATAGTTATTTTTAAGTGGTGATATTTTTAAGTAAAAAGTTTATTTTAGCAAAGTTATCTTTGTATTGCTAGTAGGGCTAGGAACTACAAATCAATTGTTAGCCCTGAGCTTTGTTTTCAGTAAAATAAAATGGACTCGGAACAGAGCTCTGGAATGATCGATGCCCTTCATTCTGAGCAAATAGTGTATTTTTAAGTTCAATCCTGCATCAAGACAAAAGACTGGACTGGATGGTGTCTCCCCAAACTATGTTCTGGCAATCTCAGTTGAGGGGGAAGCCAGTAGTAGGGATGCATGAGGTCTGGCAGGAAAGGCTTCCATGAGGCCACATGTTTGAAGCAGGACTCTATTGCTTTGGGCACTGTCTGCCTCTATCTTGCTCCCAGGGGCTCACATCCAGTTCCTGAACTTCTCCACCGAGCCCAACCATGACTTCATAGAGATCCGGAATGGCCCCTACGAGACCAGCCGCATGATGGGCAGATTCAGTGGTAGCGAGCTTCCAGGCTCCCTACTCTCTACATCCCACGAGACCACTCTGTATTTCCACAGCGACCACTCCCAGAACAGGCCAGGATTCAAGCTGGAGTATCAGGGTAAGGACCCAGAGTGCCCGTAGCCTTCTGCACATCCCCTCCTGCCCATCCTCTTCTCTTACCCACATCCACTGTATTCCCAGCCTTCTACTTAGGGGGAGAGAGAACACAGGGAGGGCTGAGGGGTGGTGGGCAGGCCTATAGATGCAGGCTCCCCTTTGGTGGCATATCTCTCCGGCCCCATGAAGATATCTAACCCCCTTGACAAGGTTTTTCCAGGATTAAGGCCCGACAGCACCATCGGCCTTCTGTCCAGATCCAGCTGCCAACAATTTTCCCTGAACGTTCCCATAGGACATCCCTGAGTGGCCAGATGGCCACTTCCCCTCAGCCTTGATAGGCTTACTTAGTCTCTCTGAATCCTCCTCTAAGTGTCAGGCCCAAATTATCCTCAGCAAAGCTCCTTTTATCTCATGATGGAGGATTCTGGTAACAACCCAGGAGTGCCCCTTGAGCCTTCACAATGAGATAAGTCCATTAACTCCCACACAGGGTTTCCTGACTATGCTCACTGGGGCTCTGCCTTGCTGAGGTGAAATCCTGTGATAGGACCCCCTCCTCCTGGCACGCTTTCCCTGGAACAAGCCCAATCCATTCCCTTCTCCTGTGTGAGGGGCCATCACCTGGGGCTATGCAGATTATTCCCGATCTGTGCCACTCTATGCCGTGGCCCTAGGTAGGCCCAACATCTCCCTCGGATGCCTCCCTACTGTGACTGACTGAACCATTTATGCTAAACTCTTTTTCCAGATTCTTCCACCAACTTTTTTTTTCATAATTTTGGACTTTTTTCCAATCTAATACATGCTAATAAAAAATTAAATCATTATAGATGTTTTTGTGAGTACATCATAGAAAGTCAAAATTTTCCCATAATCCCATCTCCAACCCCACCTTATGCAGAGATGACCAACTTCTAAGTTTGTTTTCCCCATTTTTTCTGTATGTATGTTAATGTAATTCTATTATTATATGTTAACCAAAATTGTATCGTGCTAAAAATACTGCTTTTGCAATTTTCTTTTTTAAAGTGAAGTTTTGATTATATTCACAAACACACTCACCTTGTTAAAAAGAAAGAAAGAGGGGGAGGGAAGGAGGGAGGAAGGACAAAGGGAAGGAAGAAATCAAAGCATTACAGGTAAGGCCAAGCTTTCTCTGTCTACAGCTTCCAAACCAGGCTTATTTCCCAGAAGTAAACACTGTTGCTTTAACATGATCTTTCCCGGTCTTTTTCCACATGTTAATATACATATGTTATAGGTATCTGTGAGGATATATAATGTTTCATGAAATTTTTGGTTGTGTTTCCTATATAAATCTATAGAATGCTCTATTTACATAATGCTCTGATACTTGGCTTTTTTCATCCCTTGTCAGAGGTGAATACTGGATTTTGGTTTGTCATTTAGGGAAAGCCTTCAAGGGTTATTCTACGAGGTAGGCACCGTTGGACCAGTTACATGGGCACTGCCTCCTCAGAAGGAGCTTCGGCCGGTCTGGCTGGGCTTGCCCTGACCTGGGTCACCTCAGGAGGAGGAGCTGGGCCTCTCACGCCAGTGAAGCGGCAGGGAGAAGCAGTGCTTTTACCAGAGAGTGCTGGCTCCTTCCTGATAGTAACAAAGCTGCCTCACCCAGTGACGCAGTCTGTGGGCTTGTCACAGAGGCCAGCCCTAACCAAAAGTGTTCGTGCCTATTAAGCACACACAGTTTCAGCGGGTGGTGTGGGCTGTCAGATGCATCATGATACATCAGATGGCCATGTTTTGTCACAGGAGAGACTCAGGCCCACATATGTGGTCAACATTTCCTGCTGAGGCAGATGCAAGCCTCTCTCAGGCTTCTCCTGTATCTTAGTTTGCTAGGGCTGTGGTAACCAAGTACCATGGACTGGAGGGCTTAAACAGCACACATTTCTTCTCTCACCGTTCTGGAGGCTGAAGTCCCAAAATCAGGGTGTCAGTAGGGTTGACCTCCTTCTGAGGGCTGTGAGGGAGAGTCTGTTCTCACTTCTGGCAGTTTACTGGCAGTCTGGATTTCCTTGGCTTATAGAAACATCACCCCCATCTCTGGCTTCAAATCCTTGTTATGTCTCCAAGTTTGCCCTTTTTATAAGGACACCAGTCGAATTGGATTAAGGCCCTCCCTAATGACCTCATTTAAATTAAGGTGAAATGACAAAGATCCTCTCTCTAAATAAGGTCACATTCTGAGGTACTAGGAGTTAGGACTTCAACGTATGAATTTGGGCAGGGGCCACAATTCAACTCACAGCACCTCTGACAGGCCCACATGCTCTCCCCATGGCTTCTCCTATTGGATAAATCCAAGTACTGATGACACCACCATAGTGGCAGAGGCAGCTTCTTGGGGGCCTACCCACATACACTGTGCCCTCACCTCTATGATGGGCACAGCCCTGCCCCCTGAGTCCATGTGATGGGAACAGAAACTCATGGTTTTCCCATGTGATATGCCAACTTGTCCCTATAAGAATTGTCCCCCTGAGTCCCTTGGACTTCACTGACTTCTCCCTGTAGAAGCGACCTACCTACTTCCACAGAGCCCTGGTCTTGAGCTCAGCCCCTCTCACACTCACTGAGGCTTCCAAGACACAGGCCAACACCATGGGCCAGCCATCCTCTCTGTGACGTGCCCATTACTCACGCTGGAGCTTCACATGTTCAGAGGCCCACTCCTCCTTTGAGGATGTTCCCTTGATGGGGGAAGCTAGGCCCAAGGGCAGCAGAGTTCTAGATATGCCTTTAGATGCCCAACACCTACATTAGGAGTTGGTCCAACTATATAATAGGCCCAGAGGTGTCTACTCTATGGTGGGCCCACCTCCTTCCACTCACATTTTACCTTCATGACTTGGTAGGTGTTCCCCTTGAGGTTTCCCTCAGGTCACTGGCCCAGCTGCTCCCTCGGTGCCTGCTGGAGCTCCACAGACATAATGATGCCTATCAGCCCACACTTGGTGTCAGGGCAGCTGCTCCCCTTCAGGCTTGACCTGGACTTCCATTAGGCTTCTCCGTCTGTGGTGGTCCCCGCCCCTGGGACTGGGTTGTCTCTAATGTGAGAGACCCAGATCCTCCCACAGAGGCCTCCTAATGTATGACAGACCCAAATAGTTCTCCCTGCCCAACTTGCCTACTTACACCCTCCTTAGCCCTACGGAGCTGTACCTTGTACACAAGCTCTGACCACTCACCCCAGGTTTTCCTTTATGAAAAGACCTGTTTCCAAAAGGGCCACCTGTCCCCACTGAGACATTTCTATTGAGCAGGCCCATCTCCCTGCAGTCCCACAACTTTCTCTGAGGAAATCCAACTCCTTACTTTTTCTCAGAATTCCTCCGTTAGACACTCTGAACTTCCTAGGATGGAGTTCTCTTCTCTTTTCCCAGGTAGACATTCCCATAAAATTGTTACTAACAGCTTAAGCCACTCTTACCGGGCCACTCAGTTGGATAGGCTTAACTTTATACCATTAAAACTTTTCAGATCACGGGCGCCTGGGTGGCTCAGTGTGTTAAGCTGCTGCCTTCGGCTCAGGTCATGATCTCAAGCAGGGAGTCTGCTTCCCCCTCTCTCTCTGCCTGCCTCTCTGCCTACTTGTGATCTCTCTCTGTCAAATAAATAAATAAAATCTTAAAAAAGAAAAAAACTTTTCAGATCATGATTATAAAGAACTTTTAGCAAAATGAGACACATAATTGTTCCAAAATGTTAGGCATCATTTTTCGTATTTTAATAATATGAATATTTTAATAATTTTAATAATATTAATATTTGCAATTGTGGCACTTTGTTAAAAATTGTATCTGTTCCCACCATAGCATCTCCGTCTGGGACAAACCCAGGAGCCCTTCTTTAGGAAAGCTAATGATTCTGCCCTTTAGAGTTCATCTCTGCCAATAGGCCCACCTTTTCCCTTAGAAGCTTCGTCCGGTAAACAGGCTCTGAGATTTTTCTCAGTTTGAAAACAGTCCAGGTACTCTCCCTTAAATGTCTCTTTTTCTTAAAAGCTCAGCTCCTTCTGTATGAGACGGGTCCTATAAGGGACTCTCCATCAGGCTGCTCCTGGCTTCTGATGTGCAGCCACTCTTTCCTGGCTACTCACCATCACTGGGTCCGCAGCTTCCCCCACCCCAGGCTTCTCATTAGAGGCCTAGGCCATCCATTCAGTCAGCTCCCTGGGCAGTTCCCTGCTTTTCTACTAAGACCTTAATTTGCCAGATTGCCTAAACCGCTGCTGCTGAAAGGGCCACGTGTCTCCGTTGGCCAACCAGCCTGCCCGCTCCCGCCATAGCTGCTTGATTTTTTTGACACACCCAGTGACCTTGTTGATTTCCCAGTGATACCTGCCTGGTTCCTCCTGCTGAGGCCTCCCGCAGTGAGACAGTGAATGGAAATACACAACACAGTCACGGGCACAGTCCCAGAGGGCGGGCTTGGGAAATGTCGGCTTCGTGATCACTGTTATTTATATTGTTATTACACATAATGAATGCATCCACTTCCATGGAGCGTTCATTTGATCTCAACTCCCACTGAGAATTTCCACTCTCGGAATGCTCCGTCTACCCCACTGCCAATTTCCTGTGTAGGATGGGCCCGACTCTGGCTACACAGCTGTTCTTTTTTCTGTGGATCCGATTAATCAGAGTCTGTGCTCTGTACACGTGCTCAGCAAACCCAAACCCCTCAGTGACCTCTCTCTGTCAGACACGTCAAGTACTTCCATGAAGGCGTCTCCTTTTTGAGCTGGGCTCACCTATTCTCACGGAAACAGCTTTCTTGCCCTTTAGAGAGGCTTCCTTGTCTTACAGGCACACACATTCTTTTTCATCCATTGATTCCCTCCGGAAAGTTTCTCTCCCAGCCACAGGCTTGGCTTACTCCCACCAAGTTCCTCTGTCTTGAAAGGCTATCATTTCTCAGAGTCAGAAAGACCCCACTCAGGTTCTTCCCTGACTGCTTTCTGTGTCTGTGATCTAGAACCTGGTTGTTATGGTTAAATGAGATGATCCATGTGAAAGAACTGAGGTCACTGCCCAGCCCCAAGCAGGTGCTCAGCGAACAAGGGTTCAACGTAGCCTTGTCTTCCTTGAGCCTCCTTTTCCCACGGAGACAGTAATAACAGGGAACATTTATTGAGCTCTTACTGTGTGCCAGGATTCCGCAAAGAGCTATGCATATATTGGCCCACTTAATTCTCCCAGTAACAATTTTCTAAATAAGAAACCTGAGGCATAGAAATGTTAAATGTCTAGCCCAGAGCCAACAACTGGTAAATAACAAGGGTCCATCTGAGTCCAAGTCTTGGTGCTTGACACTATGTGGACTCTGATGCTTCTATAGTCTGATTGAGGAGAAAATGTCCAGAGAGAATAAAGTGACCTTCTCTCCTGATCTCTTCCAGCCTATGAACTTCAAGAGTGCCCAGACCCAGAGCCCTTTGCCAATGGCATTGTGAGGGGAGCTGGCTATAATGTTGGACAATCAGTGACCTTTGAGTGCCTCCCAGGATATCAACTGACTGGCCACCCTGTTCTCACATGTCAACATGGCACCAACCGGAACTGGGACCACCCTCTACCCAGGTGTGAAGGTATGTCCCTCCCTCATCCCTGGTGATTCTTCCTAAGGAGACTGATTCAGAGTACTCCCATGCTCCCTGGAATCACCCATGCCGGGGAGTCTAGGCAAACCTTGTCCATCCTGTTTTCATATGGAAGGGACCCACCCTATCCAGGGAAAGAGTCCTGGGGACAGACCTCTGGGCCCAAGCTGGGGAGAACCTGGAGGAGAAGTTGGCCACAGCCAAGGGAATACCTACTCAGCCCTTGGAAAGAGCCAACCCATCAGAAGGGAAGACGCTGTAATCTTAATCTCTTTCCTGAGATCTGCACCTGTATATCCAATACTTACTAAAGAGCTTCACTTATCCAGAGGCATCTAAATCCTAATATACTCAAAATTAAAGTCATCATCTTTGCGCATGGGAAGTCCTCATTAGTGAAGGGCACCTCTAGTCACCTGGTAACTCGGCCCTTATTTGGCACCCCTCCTTCTCGTCTATCTGATTTACTCACCGAGTCTTGATAATTCTACACCCTGATTACCTTTCAGATGCAACCACTTCTCTCCATCCACTGCCTCTGCCTTTATCCCCACCACCACTTGGACAAGGCTCCTCGCCGGTCTCCCAGCCTTTGGTCATGCGCTACTCAATCCATTTTTCCCAGCGTAGGCAGTGTGAGACTTTAAGCCATCAACACACTCCAGACCCTCCCCTGCTCAGATACCAGCAAGGCATCCCCATTTCCCTTGGGGCAAATTCCATACCCCTTCGTGTAGCGCTCCATGTCCCTCCGGGCCTGCATACCTCCGGGTATTCTCCACTCCATAGATTTTTAGGTCCAGCTAAGCTGAAGTGCTTTAGCTGTCCCAGGGCACCATGTTCTCTTGCGTCTAGTTCTTAGCACACACTGTCCCTCCCTTATGGAACATCGCTCTTCTCTCTTGCCTTGTCTACTTAGCCTTGTCTAAATGGGACCAACACCAAGAATCCTTCCCTACCCTCAAAAGACCAGGTGAGGGGCTCCCCCGTCGCTCCTGTGGCATTCCATGTTGACAACATGTCCCCCCTGCTCTGGCATCTACGGAGGCCAGTTGACTTACCTGTATCCCAGTGAGTGGGCTGTGAACAAAACCACGTGCCTTGGTACCCTTGCTCCCCTTGGTCTCCCCAGGCTATGCCTGACCCTGACACAGAGTGGATATTCAGTATTTATAGGAGGGATGGTGTGTCCCTGCAGACCCCTCTCAGGATGCATATGCATTCGTGGGAACCCTACCTTCTGCCTGGAGGCATTTGGATTCTTTCTCTTCACTCTGGTCTGCCACCCATCCAGATGACTGCTTGTTGCCTGTGCCCGCCAAATGCACTCATTATTCTGGACCGGAGTTGGTTTTTTGTTTGTTTATTTGTTTGTCCTTTTTTTTCCCTCCCTGATGACTAAATTGTAACATTATGGAGACTTCAAGGCCTCTCCATCCCCTTACCCAAAGCCTAGATCAGAGTGAGCCTAAAATTGGGTGTCACTTTTGGGGGACAGAGAAATAGGGAGAGAGGATAAGATCTAGGCCACAAATGCCGCCTTTGTGAGCTAAATGCCAGGCTGGACATTTTATATGCATCAGTTCACCTAACGGCCCCCCACAGTTCTCAAGGGGGATGCTCTTAGTTCCATTTTACAGGTGCAGGAAGAGAATAAACTCTTGTCTAAGGTCATCTAGTTAATAAATGGTTTAGCCGTGATTTGAACCCAACCTTAGCTTCATCACCAGAATCCTTATCTCTTAGGTTAATACCAAAGGTACCAGTCTGGGCCCTGGGTGGCTCAGTTGGTTAAACATCTGCCTTCAGCTCAGGTCATGATCCCAAGGTCTTGGGATCGAGTCCCACATCAGGCTCCCTGCTCAGTGGGGAATCTGCTTCTCCCTCTCCCTCTCCCTCTCCTCCCCACTGCTTGTGTGCTCTCTCTCGTGTGCTCTTGTTCTTGGTCAAATAAATAAAAAATTTCTTAAAAATCTTTTTAAAAAAAGAAAGTTAAAAAAAAATTACCACGCTAAGAATCTTAGAGCAAATAAAATGAGAGAAAGAAATAGTTTCATAATTTCATAGCTTATCCCAGCAATAGTACTACAGCCCTGACTGTGATATCTGTCCTCCACCCCATTCCTAGGAAGGGTGAGAGGAGAGCTTTAGTGCATCCTTCCTTCTGGGCAGGTCTCATCCACAGGAAGAATAGGGGGGCCAGGGGGTTGAGGCTGGCCAACAGAGTCACCTGCACTGAAGATCAGGGGCCAGATGGGGAGTGTGCAGGGTCTGGTGCAGGAAACTAATGAACAGTCGTCAGCCCCATCGCCTCTCCCGATCCCGCCTGACCTCCTCGGACAGGGTAATTTGTCCTGGGCGCTGGCACTTCATAAGGGAGTCATAAGGGAATTTTTTCTGGGGTGGGGGGGTCGATCTCCCACACTCATCTGTGTTTGTGTCCCCTCCCTGGCAGTCCCCTGTGGCGGGAATATCACCTCTTCCAATGGCACTGTGTACTCCCCTGGCTTCCCCAGTCCATACTCCAGCTCTCAGGACTGTGTCTGGCTGATCACCGTGCCCATTGGTCATGGCATCCGCCTCAACCTCAGCCTGCTGCAGACAGAGCCCTCTGGAGACTTCATCACCGTCTGGTAGGGCCAGCTGCCACATCGACAGCCAATTAGGGGCATTAGCTGGGTTCTAAACTGGGTTATTCAGTTTTTTGTCAGAAAACCAAGAGCTGAATGGTTGTAAATGGTGGTCAGCTTCCTGACTTTTGAATAAACATAGTAAATGAAGGCTCAGTTTCAATTACCCTCTGTGGCTCCTTGAAGGGAGAGGGATGGGAGGACAGTGGTCCAACCCGGAGTGCTACTAGGGGTCAGAGCACCAGTGGGTGGGTATGTGAATAGGAATGGTTGTAGATATAAACTTTTCTCATTTTTTCAAGAGTCCAAACCAAAATTCTACATTTACCTAAGATATGCTACCCAGACTAATGAAAGAGTTTTGGGGTAGAATTCTGTGAAGTCCCACTGGTCATCTCATTCTGAACCAGTATTGTCCAACACAATGTTGTGCAGTAATGGAAACAAACTGCTGTCCAGTACAGTAGCCCGTGGCTACAAGTGGCCACTGAGTACTTAAATGTGACTGGAGGGACTGAGGAACTGGTTTTTAAACTTTATTTAATTTTAATTCAGGTAAAGAGCCACATGGGGCCTAGTGGTTACCAGCTGACAGTTCTGCTCTGAGTGATAGAGTATCTTGGGTGACTTTACAATGGGAGTATGAATTACGAGTCAGTAAGTGTAGTCTCCTAAACAGCTCCTCCCAAACCACTGAATCTTTGGACAAATGTATAATTAAAGGATTCTTTTGTTTAGGGGTTATTGCCATTCTAGGAATCAGCAGGGGATAGTGGGCATCTTTTCCCAAAACTACAAGGGCTGAATAAGTGTAATCAGACTATCCTGGGTTAATTTCTAGTTTCCTTTACAAGACTGTAATTAAAAACAGATAGAAGGGACTAGATACATCTCCAGGAAAGAAAGACTTTGCCTAGAAAGGCAACCTGGGTATGTCTCTGTGTGGAGACAAGGAAGTGGGGCTGGCCTGGATAGCAGCATGAGCTTCCTGCCCGTCTTCCTCACCCCATCCTACTGCTGCTCAGACTGAGAGAACCTGCCCAGTGGCTCCTGCTTCTCAGCTGAGACTGTTACCCCCGGGAGCCCATTACAGAAGCTGGTGAAGAATCAGGTGAACGATGAGATATCACCTCACACCAGTCAGAATGGCTAAAATCAACAAGTCAGGAAATGACAGATGCTGGCGAGGATGCGGAGAAAGGGGAACCCTCCTACACTGTTGGTGGGAATGCAAGCTGGTGCAGCCACTCTGGAAAACAGCATGGAGGTTCCTCAAAATGTTGAAAATAGAACTGCCCTATGACCCAGCTTGCATTCCCACCAACAGTGTAGGAGGGTTCCCCTTTC